>NC_057801.1:835483388-835510882 GCF_018294505.1 Triticum aestivum | reverse complement strand
CAGAAAAATAAAACTAATTCAATTCAATATGTTAAAAACACAAATATTATATCAAAAAATTCAGAAAAATAAAACTAATTCAATTCAAAATTCTAAAAATACAAATAATATATCAAAAAATTAAGAAAAATAAAACTAATTCAATTCAAAATGTTAAAAATACAAATAATATATCAAAAAATTCAGAAAAATAAAACTAATTCAATTCAAAATTTTATACGCCTAGGCAGGAGTACGACAGCGACGACAGCAGCGACGACGACGGCGGCAACTTAGAAGGCGACGACTACCAGTACAACGGCGGCGGTTATGAAGACTACGAGTATGCATATTATACGCCTAGGCAGGAGTATGACTAAATCACTCCAAATTTCATGTATCATCAGTGGTATCTCGAATCATTCGAAAATGGACACCAAACACATCACGGGTAATATAATTCACATGATCCATTCAACAAAGTTTGGTACAATAAATTATTACACATCATTTCTTCCCTTGTGTCCCTGCTTGCTTACGACTGTGCCGTATCCATGGAGCATCCTCATCATTTAACTTAATGCTTGGGTCGGTGTTCACTTTGAAGGGCGGAATTTCAGCAAACATATTATAATCTTCTGACATGTCTGTCTTGTCCTCCACTCCCACGATGTTTCTTTTCCCTGAAAGAACAATGTGGCGCTTTGGATCATCGCATGATGTACTGATCATTTTCTTATCTTTCCGTTTCCTCGGTTTGCTACTCATGTCCTTCACATAGAAAACCTGAGCGACATCTTTCGCTAGGACGAATGGTTCGTCAAGGTAACCAAGATTGTTGAAATCCACCATTGTCATTCCGTATTGCTGGTCCACCTTTACCCCACCTCCTGTTAGCTTGAACCATTTGCACCGGAACAAAGGGACCTTGAAGGAGGGTCCATAGTCAAGTTCCCATATCTCCTCTATGTAACCATAATATGTGACCTTTTGCCCATTCTCGGTTGCTGCATCAAAGCGGACACCACTGTTTTGGTTGGTGCTCTTTTTATCTTGGGCGATCATGTAAAATGTATTCCCATTTATCTCGTACCCTTGGAAAGTCGTTATAGTCGAAGATGGTGTCTTGGCCAACATGTACAGCTGATCTACAACATCATTGTCATTCATTAAATGTTTTCTCAACCAACTGCCGAAAGTCTCCATGTGGGCCTTCCTAATCCAGGATTCAGGCTTCCCCGGGTTGTCCGAGCGTAAAATATTCTTGTGTTTCTCAAAGTACGGAGCCACCAAGCTGGAATTGGTCAGTACAGTGTGGTGTGCTTCAGTCAGAGAATGGCCGTCCATACATGTCGTTGATTTCCTTCCGATCGTGCCTTTTCCACTTAGTCTCCCCTCGTGCCGCGATCGAGGAAGACCAATCGGCTTAAGGTCAGGAACAAAGTCAACACAAAACTCAATTACCTCCTCATTTCCATAGCCCTTGGCGATGCTTCCTTCTGGCCTAGCACGATTACGAACATATTTCTTTAATACTCCCATGAACCTCTCGAAGGGGAACATATTGTGTAGAAATACAGGACCGAGAATGAAAATCTCTTCGACTAGGTGAACCAAGAGGTGCGTCATAATATTGAAGAAGGATGGCGGGAACACCAACTCGAAACTGACAAGACATTGGATCACATCGTTCTGTAACCGTGGTAGATCTTCTGGATTGATTACCTTCTAAGAGATTGTATTGAGGAATGCACATAGCTTCACAATGGCTACTCGAACATTTTCCGGCAGGAGCCCCCTCAAAGCAATCGGAAGCAATTGCGTCATAATCACGTGGCAGTCGTGAGACTTCAGGTTTTGGAACTTTTTCTCCGCCATGTTTATTATTCCCTTTATATTGGACGAGAATCCAGACGGGACCTTCATACTGCTCAGGCATTCAAAAAAGATGACCTTCTCTTCTTTGGTCAGAGCGTAGCTGGCACGACCTTGAAACCATTCCGGATGCCGGTCATCAGGGTCTTTCAAACGTTGCTGGTCCTGCCGTGCTTCCTTTGTATCATTTGTCTTCCCATACACGCCCAAGAAGCTTAGGAGATTCACGCAAATATTCTTCGTAACGTGCATCACGTCGATTGCAGAGCGGACTTCTAGGACTTTCCAATATTCTAGCTCCCAGAATATAGATTTCTTCTTCCACATGGCTGCGTGCCCGTCAGCTCCCTTCGGAACTGATTGTCCGCCAGGACCCTTTCCAAAGATGACTTTCAAATCCTTGACCATATCAAATACCTCAGCACCAGTGCGTTCCGCAGGCTTCGGCCGGTGATCTGCCTTGCCGTTGTAATGCTTGCCTTTCTTTCTTACTGGATGAATTTTCGGAAGAAATCGACGATGCCCAAGGTACACGTTCTTCTTACAATTTGGCAAATGTACACTTTCAGTCTCATGTAAGCAGTGCGTGCATGCATTGTATCCCTTATTTGACAGTCCCGAAAGGTTACTAAGAGCAGGCCAATCGTTGATGGTTATGAAAAGCAACGCTCGTAGGTTAAATTCCTCCTTTTTGTGCTCATCCCACACACGGACACCAGGTCTGCCCCACAGCTGTAAAAGTTCATCAACTAATGGCCTTAGGTACACATCGATGTCGTTGCCGGGTTGCTTCGGACCTTCGATGAGCACTGGCATCATAATGAACTTCCGCTTCATGCACAACCAAGGAGGAAGGTTGTAGATGCATAGAGTCACGGGCCAGGTGCTATGGCTGGAGCTCTGCTCGCCAAAAGGATTCATGCCATCTGTACTTAGACCAAATCTTATGTTCCTTGCGTCAGCTGCAAAATCTTTGAACTCTCTGTCGATCTTTCTCCATTGCGTTCCATCTGCGGTGTGTCTCAACTCCCCGTCCGACTTACGGTCCTCTTTGTGCCATCGCAACAACTTGGCATGCTCTTTGTTCGTGAACAGACGTTTCAACCGTGGTATTATAGGAGCATACCACATCACCTTGGCGGGAACCCTCTTCCTGGGTTTCTCTCCCTCAACATCGTCACCAGGGTCATCGCCTCTGATCTTATAACGCAATGTAGTGCATACCGGGCATTCATTCAAATTCTCGTATTCACCGCGGTAGAGGATGCAGTCGTTGATGCATGCATGTATCTTCAGAACCTCTAAACCTAGAGGGCAGACAACCTTCTTTGCTTCGTACGTACTGGCGGGCAACTCGTTATTCTTTGGAAACATATTCTTCAACATTTTCAGCAAGTTTTCAAATGCCGAGTCAGCTACACCTGCCTGTGCCTTCCATTTCAGTAAATCCAGTGTGCAGCCCAGCTTTTTCAGACCATCATCGCATCCGGGGTACAACGACTTTCTGTGATCCTCTAACATGCGATCCAAATTCTCCCTCTCCTTTTCAGTTTCGCAGCGTCTCCGTGCATCAGCAATGGTCCGACCAAGATCATCAACGGTCTCATCACGTGCCTCTTCTTCACCTTCACCTTCACCTTCCCCTTCACCTTCCCCTTCACCTTCAGCATCCTCCATGAAAGTATCACCGAAATGAGCAAGATAGCTTTCATCGATGAAATCATCCCCTTCTTCATCTTCTTCCATTATAACCCCTCTTTCTCCATGCTTGGTCCAACAATTATAGCTTGGCATGAAACCGTGCCGAAGCAGGTGCAGGTGAACTTCTCTTGAGGAAGAGTAACCCTTCTGATTCTTACAGTCAACACATGGACAGATAACAAAACCCTTCTGCTTGTTCGCATTAGCCACTACGAGGAAATCTTTCAAACCCGTAGTGAACTCGCGGGAGAGTCGGTTACCGTACATCCATTGCCGATTCATCTGCATTATTATAATATAAAATATATAATTAACCATCATGCATTTGTTAAACTAACTAGCTATAAACAATAGAAATTAAACAATGAACAATACACATGCATATTTTATCAATGACACACATGCATGAAAGGTTCAAGTTGCTAACCGCGATCGAGGAGGAACCTCAAGTGTGGCTCCAACACTTCATATCATGTTTGTTTCACGCTGTTGGGCATTTCATCAAACACCTTGTGTGCATAAGAGGAACCAAAAGCAAACCTACACCCCCTTGTGAAGAGAAGTGGCACCAAATGGCTAAGTGAGTGCGCTGAACTGGTATATATAGGGGAGGAGCTTAAGTCGCGGTTGGCCTGGCCAACCGCGACTAAAGGCCTTTGGGCACCTTTAGTCGTGGTTGGCCTGGCCAACCGCGACTAAAGCCCCTCACGTGCACCAGCTGGCCACCGAGCGCCCTGGCCCAAGCCTTTGGTCGCGGTTCGTCTGCCGAACCGCGACTAAAGACTTCATTAGTCGCGGTTCCTACAGTTTCGCGACTAATGGGGCTGGACGGAAGCCTCTTTTTCTACCAGTGTTGATATGTTGGAAGCCTTTTGCTGGTGTTGGTGTGGGGTTTAGTCATTCAGGATGTACGCCTCCTGCTTGACTTCTTGTAATTATCTCTCTACTTTCTACTCTCTCCGTTCCTAAATATTTGTCTTTCTAGAGATTTCAAGA
This sequence comes from Triticum aestivum, assembly GCF_018294505.1. Lineage (NCBI taxonomy): Eukaryota > Viridiplantae > Streptophyta > Magnoliopsida > Poales > Poaceae > Triticum > Triticum aestivum. The sequence goes on along the minus strand of NC_057801.1, from coordinate 835,506,331 downwards.
ACGAAGGGAGTATAAAAATATGGCACGCCGACATACTCTCGAAAAAAAACGTCTTCATAACGATAGCGGTGTGCGCGAAGATTAGCAAGTGTACTACCTGATTATCTCTACTCCTAGAGGGGAGTCGTTAGCATCCCCATCTAACCATCCCTCCCCCACTGAACGAAACCATCCCCACTGATTTTGTTCCGTCTCCGCTGCAAAACCGGTGGGCAAATAACCAGGGAGAAAAACACCCAAAAAAACATCAAACCCTAAACACGCATAACCTTCTAGGGCAAAAACCACACGCGCACATGCCGCCATCGCCGCCACTGCCCCCGCCCCATCCTCTCTCCCAGCCCTCCATCTTCAGCCAAGCCCCCTCTTCAGTGCCGGGGGCCTCCTCCGGTCTGATGCATCACCAGGGTACGAGTCATGGCGACGGTGACGGCGGCCGGCATGCTGTGGGGCTACCTGGTGGGGGCTGCAGTGCATGACCACTCATGGCGGGGCGCGCGGCCTGTGCTTGCGACAGCCGCTGATGGTGGAGCACAAGACCGGCAGTGGGTAACCATCTGCAAGATCAACATGATCATTCATGTGACGTCGCCCTCGCGAGATTCGTTATCAAGGTCCATGTCGTGTCCTCTGACTCCGGCATCACCCTCTTCCCCTCTTCAAATTCGTGTGTTTTTTTTTTCTTGAGTTCATGTGCAATGCAACATTGTATTTATAAGTTCTGAACCTGAATTTTGTGCATACGGTTGCATATACTGCAGTGAACCACACACATGAGGGGGAGAGGAGGGGGAGAAGACGATGCTTCCCGAGGATATAGGTGGAGAAGCTTGCAGAGGCGGGGAGATTGGGTACAAGGTGAGAATCTCTATAAACACGTGTTCGCCGTCGTCTTGGCAGGCCTTGCCCCTCACTGCTCCATTGCCCCTCACTGCTCCATCGCCAGGGCCTTCATCTGCCTAGATCCCGCCGTTCCGTGATGAACCTATCCCTTGCCGCCGAACGCTGTTTTTTGTGGTACACTCATAATTCCAAACAATGGGATAGATGTTCTGGATATATATCATTCAGATCTCTGTGTTCTATCAATCTTACTAATAAGTTTTGTATCTTAAAAGATATCATAAGTGCAAGTAAGAATTGAAGGAAACCATGTTCCAGCGGATAAAAGTCTACATAAGCTGGACTGATGGATTAACTCCTCGGTCTACATATAGGCAAGGGACGTAGGTAGTTGTCTTCCCAATTCTGACGGTTACTCTGGGTTTCAAGGCTTGTCCAGTGTGGCATGATGCTCCTAAGTCCAGCAATGGATGCACATGTGTCATTGGGTACGTTCTTGGCATATGGGTAAATAAAAGGCCAAAGAAAGAAAGAAAACGTGTGTGTAGCTCTTTGTCTTCCATCGTGTGATTTCTGCTGTTGAGGCATGATTGTGATCAGACGTTCTTTCTTTCTTCAAACACCATTTTGTTGAACGATTCTGCACAAATATGAGGCCATATATGTTAAATATGTGTATTCTTTTAGGTAATATCCAGATGAAACCGACAAAAGTACCGGAGTATTTTAGGTCTTTGGTAAATAAAAGTACCATGCCAAAATATGTTTTGTCTTACTAAGGTTGTTGAAGAAAAAAACATCTTCTGATTTCTTGGAACTATCTTTTAGTATATAAAAGTGACATAATAATATCTGGAATGTCTGGCGATAATCTTCATAATGAGTTAAGGATTGTCTTGGGGTATTCTGAAATAATAATATCAGTAATGTTGTAGGATGTTTTCTAATAGGAATTGTTGTACGTACATTATCATTTGAAAGATTCAAAGATAGTTAATATTTTCGTTTGATAGATAATATTTTGTAGTTAGATAATATTTCTTTGATATTTTCATACTTCTGTCGGTTTAGAGCATTGCGAAGATTTTAAAATTAATTGTTTAATGGATTGGCTTTTGAGACTTTGTTTCTATATCATCTTCTAGATAGCCAAACTGAATCGCTCCGCAGACTAGCGGATCCACTAAATTGGTGCACTGGATGCTAATTTCCAAGGCAACAACAATATGAGCATAAGGACCATCAAATGTATCACGTATGATTTGTTCAAGGAATACTGGACTATCCTCCCCGCAGAAAGGACTATCATAGGTTTTATGTTGCATTGCTGCTGGACGACAAGTCGGAGCAATTGTTGAGATTTATGTGAATAACTGAAACCGTTCTGGTAAGAAGTTTGTGTAGAGGGTGACAAAAGGGTTGGGTCAAAATAAATTACATGTATTACTAATTAGATGATTGACCAATAGCAAAAAAAAAAATGGATCCCCGGTGTTCAGATTCCATGGAGGTTATTCTTTTAAATGGGCAACATGGATAGCTGGAAATGATGAAAGACATTGCAAAACAAGGTTGATTCCAGGTTCATCAAGTGTCTTAATTTCTATAATTTACCTTTTTCCAGTCTTATGATCTGGTCATTTGATAGAATCCTTTTCATTGGCAGTTGTCCAGGACCATGCCTACGTCTGGTAAGACCTTCCCAACCGTCACCCTTACCAACCACCCGACGTCGTGTTCTTCCCTAACCGTTCCATCTTCTGGTCGAAGTTGTATTCAATCTTGTCTTCTCTTCACCTTGAGAAGCATAAGTTTAGCTCATGTTTTCAAGAAGGATCCCAAGAAGAAATTATGCGGGCTGGTCCACTGGAGCAAGAAAATGAACATACAATGTGTTCTTTTAGGAACGGTGTTGTTTCTTGATTTTGGTTACTTGCTACCATATGAAAATGCATTTGAGTAAATTACCATTTCAGTAAGCGATGGAACTCTTATCTATTTTTGGTCACTATTTATTTGCCCAAAGTAATAGATAATCAACACTGCATATTTATTGATTCAGTGGTTATTGGCCGAATCATTTTTCAAGGAATCCATGCATGTTGTTGTGCTTAACCTCACCTTCCCGCCACTTTGCACTGAGGGTGCAATCCTTGCCATGGGCATCATCGCTGTCACCCGTGCAGAACCTCCCATTGCTGGATGCAATAGCGATGTTGTTCCTGAATGATGTGAAGTTGCGGAGGAGACACAACCGGGTACAGGGCGCTACAACGACTCATTGCCACCGAGATGATCCTCCCGCTTAGGCGATGCTCCTGCCCTGCCTTGCCATTTTCCTCCAAATCTTCCAGGGTTTGTTGGCGCAACCGCAGCTGTCGTCTAGACACGCAGATACTGCTGGTCATGTCAGGCGGGAGCCACAGAAAGTGCACTTACCAAATCTTGCCAACAGTTGTATGGCGTGCCTGGCTCCCATGCATGCACGTTAGAGGTTTCTTTTACTTTTTCTAAATATCCACAATAAGTTTTGCATTTTGTGTTGTTTCATTTGTTCTCAAGAATTGTAGACATTGTCTTGATTTTATCATCCTATTGCAATATCCACCAGGGGTCAGATGACATGCATGTTTTGTTCTTTTAAAACGGTAGCTTTTCTAATCCGATTCCTTGCTATTTGGGCACCTTTTACAATCTGCAAGTACTTAGCGCATGTAAGCTTAGCTAACATGTGACTGCAGGTCTACATTAATCTGAACAGAGAAATGAGTTTTGACATTGGAGATGAACTTAGGGCACGTATAATGGTGTTATCTTTACAGTGCCACATAGGATAAATGTTGAGGTGGAGGAAAGAGAAACTAAAAAAAAAGCTTTGCCATCTCTTATTTAAGAGATGATCTCTTAGCAACAAATCTCTCACCTCATTTGTGACAATAGAGATACGATTAAGAGACTACCCATTGTACATTATTATTTTTGTCATCTATAGGTTGTGTGGCATGATTAAGATTGTGATATCAACCATTGTATGTGCCCTTAATCATTTCTTTGATCATTTATATGTATTGCAACCCGTAGCAACGCACGGGCGCTCTACTAGTCAAAAGGCTAATGATTCGTGTCGGCCAGCCGACTAAGAATTGGGTCGGTCGCCTCGCTGGCGATGCAAGTATGTGGGGCCACACTCCCCTGCTACCCGTCATGCACTCCCAACCCTTCTGCTTTTTATTCCTTCCCCTCCCTTATCCACTTCCTTCTAGCGTCTTCTTCCTCACACGAACACATCTCAGCGGAAAAATTCATCCACCGCATCGACCTTAACCGAGCTCCCGTGCTCTCGATCCATACCAGTCTTTGTACAACCTCCTGAATTTCAACAAGGTTGCTCTAGTGAGAGTGAAGCCTAGAAGAGGTGACAACGAATTTTGCTCACAACGCATCGCACCGTCGGTGAACGTAGAAGAAACATCGTGCTGATTATTACAGAGACTTTTCTATAATCTCTTATTGTTATAGGGAAGTTTTTGTAAGGGCGGATTTTACTAGAGTCTTGGGGCTTTTAAAGGAAAAACACCATTGGAAACAAACATGCACCCGTCAGTCGAGGGCGCTGCCAACTCTCGCATATGGAGTTATGCCCTCGCCCAAAGGACACCCTAAATGGGCAGGCCCAACGTGGGAGGAGCGCTTTTTGAGAATGTTGACAGCATCAAATAAAAATTCTAACATTTTGAAAATGTTTACACGTTTTCAAAAAAGTGTTTCATGACATTTTTTGAATTTTTTTATATGATGTAAAAACAAATGTTCGCATGATTAAAAGGTTTCTCTATTTCATTCATAAAAATGTACGAGCTAGGCATTCTAAAGAAATGTTCACGTGTTTCCAAATAGTGTTCGTGGCATTTTTAAAAACGTATTGTACAATGAAAAATAATAATATCTGCATAGTTTAAAAAAATGTTTTGTGCAATTAAATGAATGTTCATTGTGTATTCGACTTTTTTTACATGCACTCCCACTGTGTAAACTAATATAAAAGCGTTTAGAATACTAAAATAATGATCTAAACGCTCTTATATTAGTTTACAGAGGGAGTATGTAGAAAAAATGCTAAATATATGTATTAAAAAATTCTAAGTTAAAAAAATTGTCTCTAAAAATGTTGGGCGTATATAAAAAAAGATACGATGTCTGTAGAGAAATCTAGACAGGCATTGAAAGAAAATGAAAAAATAACATTGTACAAGAAAACCCGAAAATAAAATCGAATACGAAAAACACTGTACTACCTCCAAAAACCAAAATAAGAGCGTATTATTTATTTTTGCATGGTAATACGTGTCTCATTTATAAAATAAAGATTCAGTTACAAGGCACGTAAGCACCGACATTACAGTACTGAAAAGATAGGATAATCCTATGCATAATACCAGCGCCTGTTCCTCTCCTCCGACACCACCAAAGCGACCACCAAAGGAAAAGAAAGCAGATCGCGCTCTTATATTAGTTTACAGAGGGAGTACGTACTAAAGAAAGAAACAAAAAAACCAAATATGAATATTAAAATAAGAAAATAAAAAATAAAAACCGAGGAAGACACGCAGAAAAACCGAAGAAGCAAGCTGAAAGCCCAAAGAACAGAACCGGGAGAAAAACCAGAACAACTGCGCGCTGACATGTGGGCCCACCGCGTAACCTCCCACATCTCACCCGGGCGGGGCCCACGCCGGAACCCTCTCTCCTCTGCCGACCTCTCTCTCCCCTTCTCCAGATCGAGCCGCCCGCCGCCGCCGCCCCTCCGCGTCGATCTGCCGCTTCCCCAACCCCCCGTCGCCGCGCCGCCCCGAGCCCCCGACCGCCGCTCACCATGTTCAAGAAGTGAGTACCCCCCCTCCCATCCCTTCTCCGTCCAAACAGCAGCCAAGTAGACGAGTAGCGCGTAAGTAGGACTGGATTCAGAGGCGCCATTGCCGTCGTGGGAGAGAGCTAGAGAGGAGGGAGGGAGGGGCGCGTTCCGAATCACAGGCTCGGAAGCACTAGTCTCTCGATTGGCTTTACAAGCAACTCGTTTCAGCTGACCAAATTGGCATGGTGTCAATCTCTGTACTCCTCTCCATGCCTTGTGATTGATTGTAGACAGCATCACGGTCACAGATGGTTTTTGATGGCCCAGGTGTGGCCATCACTAATCCCCATTGCATCCCATACAGGAGGATTTTTGTGCCTTGTCAAGCACTTTATTTTACCATGACAAAAACTGCATCTTTTTTTTTCTCCCTAGGTTCTCCTCCGAGGACATATCCGGGCAGAATCAGGTCAAGGCGTCGGTGCAGCGGAGGATCCGGCAAAGCATCGCCGAGGAGGTTATGTCAAAAAAATAATCCGCATAGCCCTCTCTATTTACTATCTGTTGTTTCAGCTGCGGACCCTGCTATCTTCTTCTCTTCAGCTATACTGAAGTTAGCAAGTTTGTTCGTTGCAGTACCCTCTCCTCGAACCTCTGCTGGAGGACATGCTTCCGAAGAAGTCGCCGATGATTGTTGTTAAATGGTCAGTGGTTCCCCATCTTTCTGATTCAGCTTGCTTGATAGTCTGTTGAACAACCTTTATTTATTGGTTAGCATGCTTATTGCTTAATAGCCTGCCTTTATGTTTGTGCCATGCTTCTGACATGCTGAGAGTTGCATTGGCTGTTTCCCAGTTCTTTCTACTTCTAAAAGCCAGAATATCTAAAGTTAATTGCTGGCAAATTAGATTGATGAGCAAAGACTTTTAGTTGCAAGTTGTGGCCTTTCCGAAGCACTAATGCATATCGTTTCTTTCCCTAGCCAAAATCATCTCAATCTTGTGGTGGTGAACAATGTCCCACTCTTCTTCAACATCCGCGATGGCCCATACATGCCAACCCTGCGCCTTCTTCATCAGTGTAATTTTCTTCACTCAATTTTTTTCTGGCATGCCATCGCTACATCTGTTGTTTCTCCCCTGTGATGTACATCATTATCTATGGAATTTGCTTCTTTTTTTTATATATATGTTTGGACCCTTCCCCGGACCCTGCGCAAGCGGGAGCTACATGCACCGGGCTGCGCTTTTGGGCTTGCCTATCTGTTAGAGAATTGGAGCACCAGCACTCTTAACATTTACCTTTTGAAGAATGTCAAACAGAATGGAAATTATATGAGTTATTTGTAAATGCAAAACATCAAAATGTCGAGAAACCAAAATGTGCAACTAGCTGCGGGTGCAACCCTTGTCAAATTTTTCCATTTTCAGAACATATCATAGATGGACAGCTATAATATGGGCATTTACAAAAGGATCAGACAATAGTGTGACCATTTGTGAACCGAGCAACAATACAAATTTGTGTGGATAATTTGTAAACTATTCGCCTGTTTCTTGTCTTCTCTGAATAGCACATAGTAAGCCATATTTGCGCACAAATTTTCACAAGCAAGCGTTCATGTTATAACATGTATATGTATGTCCCTGTTTTGTTTCCATTTTTTCAAAACTTTTTTTTTGCGAAAGCCTTTTTTTTTTGAACTTCAAGATGAATATTTTCAGCATGGGGTGCAGGGATAGCCAGTTGCGAAAAATCTGCATTCCAAAATACCCCCTTTGTTTTGCTAATTTATGCTAACATTTGATCAGATCCTAACATCATGAAGAAGTTCCAAGTGGACAGAGGTGCTATCAAGTTTGTTCTCTCTGGTGCCAACATAATGTGCCCTGGACTGACATCGCCTGGTGGTGTGTTGGACAATGAAGTCGAGGAGGAAACGCCAGTGGTACAAGACTAATCTTTTAAATTCCAGTTCATCCATTTATAGATACAGTACGAATGGAATCTCGTCTGCTTCAGTAGACTGTCATATCTAGCAACATAACATTGCTATATTTTAGTGTCTTTGTTTCTATTATTTTCACATGAGTTAAATTTAGCTGTCTGCAGATTAGTGCACTTCACTAGTTCTTAGTATTGTAATTATTTGATATTGGTTACTATGCATCCTAATACACTTTAAAATGATGAAAAAGCCTCCTGAGCATGCCAACCACCAGACTAATTATTTGTCTCTTCAAAACTATAATTTTCAGGCTATAATGGCTGAAGGCAAGCAACACGCATTGGCGATTGGATTCACAAAGATGTCAGCGAAAGACATGTAAGCTCCTTTTTGAATTATTAATCACTAGTGGTGCTTCGGAGTCTCTAGAGTCTCTAAATTATACTCCCTCCGTCCGGAAATACTTGTCGGGGAGATGGATGTATCTAGATGTAATTTTTGTTCTAGATGCATCCATTTTCATCAATTTCTACGACAAGTATTTCCGGACAGAGGGAGTACTTGTGAAGCATGAACCTTGCGCTCATGGTTTATTTTTCCATCTTTTTTGACGTTTCAGTCAGGTTCGGTCCTAATGTTTCCAAATGTTAAAAAAAAAATACATTTGTGGTGGTCTCCTTTGGTATTCCTTACTTTACATCTTAATACTATGTGATAGTACCTGCAAATTAAATCTCAACAAAGCAGAACCTTATGCAGATGTACTGATAAACTTAATCCTTCCTGAATATTACATCCCATACATTCTTTGCTAGTACCACGTCTTGCATTTGGCTGTGGATAATGCTGCTCCTAAATCCTGAGCTTTTGCAGAAGCACCATCAACAAAGGAATTGGAGTTGACAACATGCACTATTTAAATGATGGCCTGTGGAAGGTACTCTCTGCTTTTCCCTCTACCTTATGAAATACTCCCTCCATTCCTAAAATATAAGCCCTTTCAGAGATTCCAATACGGACTACATATGGAGCAAAATGAGTTACACTCTAAAATATGTCTATATACATCTGTATGTAGTCCATGTTGAAATCTCTAGAAGGGCTTATATTTAGAAACGGAGGGACTAGTTGCTGTAACTGAAGCGCATATCAAGTGGCTTTGCCAGATTTGTGACAATTAGTACCAGATGGTGATTGCCAGCCCTTTTTACCCTTGCAATATGTTCATGATTGCCGCAGCAAGCTCACTCCTTGGGGAGCAGAGAAAGAGCAGAGATTCAGTTTGAAACATAACACATATGCTACTTTGCTAACTTTTGTTTTGTTCATTTGGCAGATGGAGCGGCTTGAGTAGTAGGATCGCCGTGGGAAGCAGAATCCGCGGCAAGGCCATATGGAACTGTAACTAGGCGCATCATGTGTCGTTTTCGCATGGGAGAAATCTTTAGTTATCTTAGTTTGGTACTATGCCGCCGCTGAGAACCTTGTATGATATGACACCATATGGCTGACCATTTACACTTTTACCAATAACAGTTCAGATGAACACCCTGTTGTTTATGATGCCCGCGAAAACAGAAATATACACTGTTGTGAACTTTACTGTATTTGGTGTTTTATCTACTGTGGTTCTATCTAAGGCACGGCAATCCCAGAGTTTCGTGACGCTTCATTTGTGCTGTTTTCTTGCCACAGAAGCAGTAAATTTTCTCTAATTTCTTGTGACATACTCTCTCCATTCCAAAATATAAAGTGTATCAATTTCCATGCAAGTCAAACTTGTGTATGTTTGATCAGGATTATAGAAAAAAATATCAACATCTACGATACAAATAAAATAAAATATAAGAATACTTAGATGTTGATATCCTTTTAGAAAAACTAGGTGAAAAACTGTTACACCTTATACTACAATATGTCTAATACATTCATTTCTCCGACAAGTAATTCCGAACAGAGGAAGTGTGAACTGATCCTTTGTAATTTCAACCATGACTTCCAAGTTTAGAATGACAAATAATTGAGCAATCTTCAGCACTGAAACCATCTCACGTTCAAGATGGACAAAGCAGTAGTGTAAACACTGCAGCTCAAACGAGTTATCGCTTCTCACAAAATATAACTCTTCATAAATTAAGATGTGACTTATGGAGTACGACGACGGCAAACGCAACGATGTTAGATTATGTCTTCCAAGCAGTTCACAGCAAACACACATAATAAATCCTTCAGAAAACAGCATCCGCCCGCTACAAGCTAAGCTATTCCAGGAGAAACCTTCTTGCGTCCAAGAGTAGGCAGGCCTGCTGTGGAAGCTCTCAGGATCGACGAGTCGCGGGATCAAACGGTGTAGCGGTTCTTGGGGCCTTTGTCAGACCTCTTTGCATCCTCCTGCAAGCAAGCAGAAAGAGGCGATGTCAGACGGTGACAGCAAAGACACAATGCAATCCAGGCTTAGGTGCAAGCGACTCACATGAACAATGAACCCAATGGAGTCCCTGTAGTCCAGAAACTCCTTCCACTGCTTGCCAATGCTTATCTGGTAAATAAAATAAGGAATGTGCTCAGAAACTAATAAACGCTGATTGGCTGGAAATGATACAAACAGAAACTAGACAGTACATATGCTCATGTATCCACGGCAGCTCAGAAAACAAAACCGTTAATAGTACTCCCTCACCTATTTGTACTTCGCAGAGATAGGTGATAGAATTTACTCAGGTACCCTCTGATGATTGATTTAGAATGACGTGGGAGTATTTGGCATAATGATAATGAACGAGTGCATATCAGAGAAAATAAATAGAACTATGTTGGGGGGTTAAGAACATTTATCAATGGAGCTTCAAATAAACATGTCTTGCCATCCAATGGGCCCGCTTGGATGGCCGTTTTCTAGGGCAAAACCAGCATAAAATACGGCTACGAATTGTTTTTCCCCTCCAGCTGGAAAAACACACTTGGTTGGTCCTTTAGGTGCAGCCCAAAATGATCGTTCTTTCGTTTACACCCGTAAGAAATTAGCGTCTCCAGGGCTCCGTATTTTTTCCGGTGGGATTTCACTGGTGGCCGGTAAGATACAACTGTCTTAATACACGCAGAAAGCAAAAACAGCCATCCAAGCGGGGCCTGGAGTTCTCCTAAATGTATCACACTTTATGATGCTACAGAGGACACTGTCAATAAATGCTAACACAATTAAATGCTTACACAAGTTGACACAAAAATATAGCCGGAGAATAACAGACAAATGAGCGTATGTTGCAAGAAGAGTTAAAATAACTTAGGAGTTACATAGCACAGCTGGAATATTTGGTTGAAATAGTGAAACTTTCTTGTAATACAAACTTATTTTGGGAAAGAAGACATAGAAACACAGTAAACCAGAAGATAACAGGTCAAGTTTCATCAACAGTGTTCTGCTGTTCAAGGTGTGTACTGCATACATCCTTTCAGGAATACAAGTTAATTCAATTATGCACATAAAATGGGAGCATTACATACATACTGACATTTAGCAAAATCACACTGTAAAGGGCTACACAGTCAGGTCATCCTCTTTATATGAAGGTCACAATATATTATGCATGCTTATATCTGAGACAGTTTAAACTACATGGCTGTTGCCTGCAATCAAAGAACAGTTTTATAGTATGCATTTTATAATACATACCTGAGCAGCTTCATTGGCAGCATTCTTAGTCCAGATAGCTACTCTTTCCTGTTTCTGACGCACGCTAACGACTGCTCCACAAATTTCGTCACCAAAGTCGAATTGTTCACCAATCATTGCCAGCAACTAAACATAATATTTGTGAAAAGGGAATTAGGGTGGAAGTTACAGAAAAGATAATTCTGCAACAAAAACGATGCAAAAGATCCTTACAGTATGCAACCAGAATGTGTCAGATTTCCCTCTGCCACAACTGATGGTCCATTTACCGCCATTGGCACAAATGGGGTCTTCCCATTTAGGCTCAATCTTATTCTTGAAGCAGTGGAAGTCGGCTCCCACATTCAACTTGCTAGGGTTATGGATATTGTTGTAAAGGCTGAAATAACACTCAACTTGTTAGACACAAAAGGAATATATCAACAGATAATATCAAAAGCTCAAAACAAATGAAAATGCAAATTAAATTATCAACAGACATAATCAAATTTCTGAAGCAAGCTAGTTGCACGAAAGAAATCATCCTGAAGACAAGCTACAGTGTCACGCAATGCACACTATTCAGCAGCTTAATGGACTATCTCGAATCTGTGAACATGGCATGCTTGCAGGTGGCTGAAAATTTCTGAACTAGATCCATAAACATAAGTGTATTTTTAGTTAATATAAACTAGATTATAGGTGTCAAGTACGAGTACCATATTACACAAACTTAACCTTCAGAAATTCTCAAGACTACAATAGAACATTGAGTATTCTAGTAATCTTAGCTGTATGTAACACTGGTTCCTCCTAAAGTCTAACATAAATATCTAGAAACAATTTATGAGTGCGTCTTGCGTCAACTTAAGATGAATGTCTTGCAGGGAATCTAACTTACAGTCTTCGGATATCCTTCATTGTTAGAAGCAATAGGCTAATTCAAGACAACTAATTTACACATATAGAATGATCATTCTTAAAACCGAAGCTTGCTGTTGAATCTAAACAACCGGAAAAGAAACGTAATCTCGAATTTCGATATCAAGTATTTCAGAAAAATCTTCCAACATTTCCATCAAGATAAAACATTTCCATAGATGCTAGAAAAGTTCATAAAATAGAAAGCACAAGAGAAATAAGAAAATGACGAAATAGATTTTTTCAACCATATGTGTGATTGAGTGATCAGTCAAGAAATTAATAGCGGCATTATTGGTTAACAGAAGCACAAAGAGATACATTTGGATGCATCACAAATTCTAATGATAAGAATATCTTGTCACCTACCAAAGCCTAATAATAGACGAACTACAACAACGTGTCCATCAAATAATCATGGTAAGAGTATGAATGAATACAGTATGAATTACTATTAGGCATCAACAAGTAGCAAGCTTGCAGATATGCATCAATCAGAACACGGCGTGTCCACTTACTGCCTATGAAACACGCGGTACTTGCTATCACGTGACATAAGCTGTTATATAAGCCTCCTAATCTCAGACCCAGGCGCGCGCACCGGACAAAACTGCACGACGATTTCACTTGCAACCTACTACAAGGAAACCCGGGCCTCATATAACCAGTATATACCCACGGCGCTGCCCCTCATACATGGACCGCAACAAACTGAGGAACGCAAAATCAATGGCTACCTGCCTATTCCCAATCGCATCCACTAACTAAACCTAGCACATCGAAGCAACAAAATTTCACCCAGCCAGCCACCGCGACGACGCCAATCAATCTTAGGGGAGAGGATCCAATCGACCCACATAAACGAGAGGGGGATCGGGTTGGGGATGAGGGGAGGGAGGGAGGCGCTACCCCCAGAAGTCCTCGACGGTGGAGAAGGTGTGGATGGGGTGGATGGTGCTGCCCCAGGCCACCTGCCGGGACTTGCCCTGCGGGTTGTCGAACCAGAAGGTCCAGGCGTTCTCCAGCGGGTGGGCGCTGATGCGCCCCGCCGCCGCGGCGGAGGAGCCGTCCCCGTCGTCCGCGATCTCCCCCTCCTCCCTCTCCTCCGCGCCTGCCGACGCGGGCCTCGTCTCCGTGTCCTCGGCCATCCCTGCGGCGGCGGGGGTTGGCGGCGGCGAGAAAGTCGCGGGCTTTTCTAGGGCGGGCGGCGCGAGCGGGGAGAGCAGGCGACAGCGGCGGCGGTGGTGAGGTCTGGTCTCGCCTTCGCCCCAGATGGAGACTAGTAGTAGAAAAACGAAGGGGCGGAGTGGGCCGAGCTGGGCCGGGCCGGGCCCAGCGCAAGGCCCATCAAAGCCCAATCCTCGTGTCCGGTTAGGTTTGTCACCGACCGCTTATATGGTTTGTCTCGTGGACCGAACAATAAACGATCGACTATTACAATCGTGCCGGCGCACGCTCACGGACACAAAGATGGAGGAGGAGCCGACGCACAAGCCAGCCGCCGGCGGCAGCACCGAGGGCCGGACATTGACGGCGGTGGCGCCGGAGAGGTGGTCAATTCTCCCCGACGATATTCTCAGCCTGGTTTACGCCAAGCTCACGAACGTCGGCAACCGTGTCCGCCTCGCCGCCGTGTGCACGTCGTGGCGCGCCATTAAGCTGACGCACCCGCAGCGACGTGTCCACCCGTGGCTGATCCTTAATCCGGGGAGCAACGATAAGGGGAAGCACGCTTACTGCGTTGAGGACGGCACCATCCTGTCGCGCTTCTGGTTTCTGGGCGAGGCCGTTGGCGGGCGCATCGTTGGCAGCCACGATGGTGGATGGGCCGCCATCTCGGAAGCTCCGCTAAGGATAGTGAACCTTTTCTCTGGTGTTGAGGTGCCGCTCTCGGCGAAGCAAAGGAATATCATCCGTTTACGCCCGCGCGCGAGCCTGTTTGTTCCACTGAAGGTAATATTCTCCGAGCCGCCCACCTCGAGCGGTTGTATCCTTGCTGCCATCATTGGTAGGTCAGAAGTCGCAATCTGTGGACTTGGCCGGCCGAAGTCTGCATGGACGCCACAAGGATTTGTTGGGAGGACGGTCTTGGATATTGCCTTTTGCAATGGCCATCTTTATTGCCTCATATTAGAAACGATGAATATCGTTAGGTTTGAGGTCGGCTTAACCAAAAATGGCGTGTTCAAAGGTGATCCTCAATGGTTGGATATACAAGACCGGTGGTTGTACTTACAGGGTGATGGTGGTCCAGATGAGCGTGCCGTGTATATTATCGAGCTAGGTGGCAAGATCATGATAGCGATGAGGAAGAAAAGAGGGTGGGATTGGCGGTCACCCAACAATAGGGGGCATTTTTTCGTGGCTTTCGAGTTAGTTGATGTCGGACATGGCGCGTATAAATTGGAACATGTGAAGAGCCTATGTGACCAAGCCTTATTCTTGGGGCCGACGTTCTCCAAGGCAATGTATGTGTCGACGTGCGAGCATGGAAGTCCGGAGAGAAACCACATCTATTACTCCCACCATAGTTGCTACCCACAAAAGGATTGTTTGCCCGATGACGCCAAGGTGTTCTTGACGAGTATGGATAGTGATGGTTGTCATGTGTACTACAAGAAAGATGAAAGTGTTGACAAAGATGAGGAGGGAGTCACGTCAATGGGGCACTATGTGTCCGGAGGTGATAAATATCCTCCCATGTGGCTTTTCCCTCCGGATCTCTAGCCAAGTTTTGTTTTGGTCATGCTTCTTCTATTTTCTTGTTTTGTGTTTTTTTTAACCTAGAAACAATTAATTCGTCGAGCATGCGAGGAGCTTGCATCATTTATGTATTTCTTCAGACCCTTGTGTGTTTGGTTGATCTAATGTAGAACAATTATCATACACATAACGAAAAGTCAAGATTCATGTGACCTTTTTGAATGATTTGAAGATTGTTGACCGCGCCTGCTGTCCGAGAAGATTCATGTGGCTGAGACATCATGACACAACTTTAGAGAAGTGTGATTTTTCTTTTATTTTTGTTGAAGAAGATTACATTGATCGGCCGTTTCTTTTGCATTTTCTTTCAAGCCGTGTTACTCTTTTTACTTATAATCAATAGAGAGCCAACTCGTATGTATTCCCGAACACATACATATATGTAGAAGTAGCTGATTCTTCTTCTTTTTTTCAGGGGAAGTCACTACAAGAAATATGTCAACTTGTGACCACCGCTGTTGGTCATTGAAAGGTCATTATTTTCCATTTGTGACATTTTTGTGACCAAAAACAGAAGGTCAAAAACTGACCGTCGTAAACTGATATTTTTGACCTTCTCTGTGAGAAGGTTGTAGACGTTTACGACCAAAATATGCTTACTGTTTTGTTTTGGTCACTAGCAGCCTCCCAGGCCACGTAGGCATCCGACGTGGCAATCTGATGTGGCACAAGAATCAACTTGGTCCAATTCGGTGTTTATATGGGTCGAGCCCATTAATTCAGCCCATTTATTGTTTTTTTCATTTCAGTCTTTTATTTATTTCTGGGTCGGGGCCTTTTAAAATTGTTTGGGCCATTATATTTTGGGGCTGGTCCCATTGTCATCTTCTCACACATTAGGCCCACTTGACAGAAAATTCAAAATTGCTCAGATTATTCTCATAAGTGGGTCCCAAAAGTCAGGTTTTCATTCCACACATTTTCAAATCACATACATAATTAATATTTCAAACGGAACAGTACAAATGTAGTTCATCAAATAACACTAACTAAGTCTACTACAATCTGTACATAGTCTATTACAATCCAAATATGCCTACTATTACTCCCTCCGTACGGAAATACTTGTCGCACAAATGCATAAAAATGAATGTATCTAGAACTAAAATATGTCTAGATACATCCATTCCTCCGACAAGTATTTCCGGACGGAGGGAGTACAATATAACAATATTTATAGTCTATTACAGTCAAACAAAAGAGACGACTCTTTGCTAAGTAGGGCTATCCGGCTTTGAACTTCAAATTTCATAGACCTCCTATTCGTCAATTGCAAGCACCATGCACCTTGGTTGGACATGAAGTGCTTGTCCTCGGTTGCACCATGCACCTTGGATGAAAGAGCTACGGCTGATCGCTAAAACCTGTGAATATCAGAAAGATCTATTCAGTACAAAAAGTAAATCACGACAATATGTGAGCAGTAATAAATACAAAATCTGAACAAAAAAAATCTACTCCTAGTTAGAATTATTTTTGTTTTGGTAAGGTATAAGAGCAGCAGGTAAAGATAACATGAACAGATTGTTTGATCAGATAAGCTATATGATTGTATCAACACATGTGTAATGCATGGTACAGATCAAATCCATGATATGAAACATAGATAAACCAGTAGTCTAAGATTAAAAAATTTGTAGTCTAAATCAGTAGCAGTTTAACAGTCTGTAGTCTAAGTTTCCAAGCTTGTCTACCAAAGAAATTGTATCAACTTAACAATTAGTCATGCATAAGTGTTTGACATAAAAAACATACAGAAGTGCAGACTCAAGATTGACAATTAGGATGCATGCTCTAAACATACAAAAGTTCTACAGAGCAGCAGCAATGGCATCACAGTTGAGTTGCCAGACCAAAACAAAGCCATGTATGTATGTATGTAACAAAATCAGCCAAACTGAATATGCATCATCAACTGATTAAAAGCAGTGGATAATAGTATAGTTCATCAATTGATATGGGCAGCTAGCCAAGTTTCCCAATGGGAAGAGCTCACAAGAGCAGACAAAGAAATGGATAAATGCATGTGTTTCTGAAACTACATGAGACTTAGAAGCACATTCACTTCAAGCATTCAATCAAATGGCCTTATAATACCAGACAAAGAGGAGTTGCAATGGTATGCACTTATCACATCTATAGGAACCATGCTTAAAATCCACACATACATATACATATCCCAATAGAACAGAGCTAGTAAGCAAACTAGCAGTCGTGCACTTGATGACCTGCCCTGCACACTCTTACTACCTAAAATAACTTGCATTCCACAAGAACGGTAGATGTACAATTTTTAAATTGGATATATAATTTTACTTTTCTCGGAAGCATGCTTGGAACCCACATGTTACATATCTATGCATATATCCCCATACAACAACAGAACCAATACAACAACTAAGCCTATAATGTTTTTGCTCCCAGCTAGCATCATGAATTTTCTCAGCTAGTACTACCTACCAAGTTGGTCACTGCCTCAGCCATAGTACTAGAGTAGAAAATACAGAAGCAGTTTTTAGCTGACAGTACACCAAGGCGCAGCCAAATAAACAGCTGCATCATATGAAAATTTGCAACTAGAGGAAGAGAAAGGGGCGCAGGGGAGGGAGGGCAGATGGGGATGGGGGGATTACCAAGCCCTGGATCTCCTCCCGGACGATGTAGAAGGGGTCATGCGCGGAGTTCATGGCAGACGCCGGAGGTTGGTGAGGTCGGCTAGGGGCAACAGCTGCCTCCGAGGACGCAACCGCAGCAGCAGCATCTCGTCGCCTCCTCCCGCTCCAGCTCCGGGGATTGCCGCGGTCCAGCCAGTTCGACGAAGCGCCGCGCATCGAAGCACATGGTTGCTGCAACTTTAAGCCAAGCAATACACATTCATGTCAAATATACATGTGTAAGATACTAGAAGCATTTCATTGCATACCTATGTGTACTGCTATAATTTTACGCCAAGCAATGCACTGGTACATCAATTACACTAAGCCACGACCCACTGTTTAAAAAAGTATTTTATCATCATTCTTCAATAGCTTGAATTTTAGAACAACCACTGTTTGTATTTTAATGAAAAACACCCCAAGCAAATAACAACAGATGGGCATTAAGACAAAAAAATTGGCAATCGCAGCATCATGTTTCAGCAGTTTCAGCAGCAATGCAGTACAAACAAGCAAGAGGACCATGCCCTACTCCTAATTACACATAGTAGATGGCAACAGTGAGAGCGGCGCTTACTTGGAAGTGCTAATAAAGCGGCAGGTATTATTCTAGGGCCGTTGTATTCGTCTCTAGGGCACAGAAAAAGCAAGACAAAGAGCTAAACTCCAGTCCCATTACAGAATGCAAATTCCATACTACAAACAATACAGTGATTATCATAGCATAAACTATATTGTCTGAACAAACATTTTAACTCCCATTGCGCTAGAGATAAGATGGCATTTTGGATCAATCAGAAAAAGGTAATTCATTCATCAATAAAAAATGGCAGCAAAAGCAAGCCTAAGAGCCAAACTTCACAGTGAGTTTCCAATCCAAAACCTTACACTACAGACTGGACTATTACATTGACCATCCTAACATTCAGAGTCAGAAGAAACCTTGTCCTCCCACCAGTAGATGAACCAGAGGTTGGCCCCCTGCTTGTCCATCTTGTAGACCTCGTACCAGTGCTCGGCCACCTTCGATCTGAGCGCTCCGAACCCGGTCGCCGGCACGACACCTGCAGGCAAGGCAGTAAGCTACGGATCACAACAATATGCATCGGATGGCAACAATAACATCAACAAGTAGAAATAGCAGCATGTCAATCACTGTATAATCAATCAGTAAGCACAAATAGCAGCAGCAAGCATTCTCTCAATCACAAACTACACTAATCAGCACCCCTCTCTCTCAATCTAAATAGCAGCAGCGAGCACGGCAGGAGAGCGGGTTGGTTATCCAACGGGAAGTCAGGCTAATATGACATGGAAAGGAATCATCCACTACCAGCAAAGAAGTAACATACAAACTGTTGTGCTAGTTTCCTTACAAAATGGTATGCTGCCAACTGGTTATGGGAAATAAGTAGTACAAAACGAATCTGTCATGAAACCTAAAACTAGACCAATAGGGCATGGTACCACTAGCAAAGAAGCCACAGACAAAGCAGATTACTATCCAGATGAACAATCATGAAAGGTGCATCTCCAACAAAGTAGAATTAGCTAATTGCTGAGACATAGATATGCTGAAATCCTAAGTATAGCATGCATTTTCCACTTCATACCAACTCAAGGAATGCAACTACGAGCTAACAACAAAGAATTCATGGAATGACTCGCACCAAACCCTAGACACGCACCAGCAATCCCCAACCACCACCCGATAAATCCTAGGATGAGGAGAGGACGGAAAGCAGCGGGAAGGGGTTTGGCATACTGGGGAAGAACTTGCCGACGACCCGGATGACGGGCCGGCCGGATCTGTCCGCGCCCTGCACGCGGACCACCTGGAGCTCCTCGAGGTTGGAGAAGTCGTCGTCGAGGTCGGGGACGCAGTCGTGCCACACCTCGCGGTCGGTAGGGGAGGCGAGGAACGCCGCGCCGGCGTCCACTGCGAAGTTGGAGCCTATCACCCTCACGGAGAAGTCGCTCCCCCCTCCGCCGCTGTCGGAGCCCGATGCGAGCGCCATGGCCGCCCCTCCTGCTTTCACGCGTCCCCTCGTGCAGAAGGAAGTCCAGATCGACGCCCTGGTGTGATCCGCGCGAGATCCCTCTTCTCTTCTGATGGGAGGAGGAGAGGGAGGGGGCGGCGGGTGTGGGAGGGAAGAGACTGGGAGCGGCGAACAGCGATGAGGTCAGACTGGGCGGTGGGTGGCGGCAGTGAGGTCAGACGGGACGGTGGGTGGCGATGGCGATGTGTGGGTGGGAGGGCGCGGTCGATGTGTGGGACGTGCTTGCCGGATCTTGTCCAAGGGGAGGATGGAGCGGAGGGGAGGGCGTCGGGCGCCGTCGGAGGGTGCAGGAATCGGGCGGCATCGGGCACCATAGGTTGGCGACGAGGAGTGGTGCAGGGGATGGGGAGTAGGTGGCGGTGGCGGCGAGGAGATGGGGACGAGGGAGGATGTGACGCCCCCGATTTAATCGTACACTAATCATGCACGCAAACGTGTACGATCAAGATCAGGGACTCACGGGAAGATATCACAACACAACTCTAAAACATAAATAAGTCATACAAGCATCATAATACAAGCCAGGGGCCTCAAGGGCTCGAATACAAGTGCTCGATCATAGACGAGTCAGCGGAAGCAACAATATCTGAGTACAGACATAAGTTAAACAAGTTTGCCTTAAGAAGGCTAGCACAAACTGGGATACATATCGAAAGAGGCGCAGGCCTCCTGCCTGGGATCCTCCTAACTACTCCTGGTCGTCGTCAGCGGGCAGCACGTAGTAGTAGGCACCTCCAGTGTAGTAGGAATCATCGTCGACGGTGGCGTCTGGCTCCTGGACTCCAGCATCTGGTTGCGACAACCAGAAAGAAAGGAAAGGGGAAAAAGGGGGAAGAAAGCAACCGTGAGTACTCATCCAAAGTACTCGCAAGCAAGGAACTACACTACATATGCATGGGTATATGTGTAAGGAGGCCATATCGGTGGACTGAACTGCAGAATGCCAGAATAAGAGGGGGATAGCTAATCCTGTCGAAGACTACGCTTCTGGCAGCCTCCGTCTTGCAGCATGTAGAAGAGAGTAGATTGAAGTCCTCCAAGTAGCATCTCCAAGTAGCATCGCATAGCATAAACCTACCCGGCGATCCTCTCCTCGTCGCCCTGCGGAAAAGCGATCACCGGGTTGTCTGTGGAACTTTGAAGGGTGTGTTTTATTAAGTATCCGGTTCTAGTTGTCATAAGGTCAAGGTACAACTCCAGGTCGTCCTGTTACCGAAGATCACGGCTATTCGAATAGATTAACTTCCCTGCAGGGGTGCACCACATAGCCCAACACGCTCGATCCCATTTGGCCGGACACACTTTCCTGGGTCATGCCCGGCCTCGGAAGATCAACACGTCGCAGCCCCACCTAGGCAAAACAGAGAGGCCAGCACGCCGGTCTAAACCTAAGCGCACAGGGGTCTGGGCCCATCGCCCATAGCACACCTGCACGTTGCGAGGGCGGCCGGAAGCAGAACTAGCCCCCTTAATACAAGAGCAGGCTTACGTTCCAATCCGGCGCGCGCCGCTCCGTCGCTGATGTCTGAAATGCTTCGGCTGATACCACGACGTCGGGATACCCATAACTACTCCCACGTAGATGGTTAGTGCGTATAGGCTCGTAGCCGACTCAGATCAAATACCAAGATCTCGTTAAACGTGTTAAGTATCCGCGAACGCCGAACAGGGCCAGGCCCACCTGTCTCCTAGGTGGTCTCAACCTGCCCTGTCGCTCCGCCACCAAGTAACAGTCGGGGGCCGTCGGGAACCCAGGCCCACCTCTACCGGGATGGAGCCACCTGTCCTTTCAGCCCCCAACTCCGAACAGTATTACAGGTAATGTAACAGTGTAAAGTATATAGTATATGCCCGTGATCACCTCCCGAAGTGATCACAGCCCAGTAGTATAGCATGGCAGACGGACAAGAGTGTAGGGCCACTGATGGAACACTAGCATCCTATACTAAGCATTTAGGATTGCGGGTAAGGTATCAATGACTGTAGCAGCAATGACAGGCTATGCATCAGAATAGGATTAACGGAAAGCAGTAACATGCTACACTACTCTAATGCAAGCAGTATAGAGGAGAATAGGCGATATCTGGTGATCAAGGGGGGGCTTGCCTGGTTGCTCTGGCAAGAGAGAGGGTCATCGGTGACGTAGTTGATCACAGCGGCATCAGCGGCAGTCTCGGGGTCTATCAGAAAGAAGTAACGGAGAGGGAACACAATAAATAACAGAGCAATCAAAGCATCACAAAGCGTAACAAGACAATACGCGGTGTTCGGTGTGCCCTAACGTGGTAGTAGGTGATACCGGTGAAGGGGGGAAACATCCGGGAAAGTATCCCCGGTGTTTCGCGTTTTCGGGCAAAGGAGCCGGAGGGGGGGAAAGTTGCGAGTTTGATAGGTTAGGAGGGTGTGGCGGACGAACGGGTTGCGTATCAGGAATCATCTCGTCGTTCTGAGCAACTTTCATGTTGAAAATATTTTAATCCGAGTTACGGATTAAAAGATATGATTTTCTAAAGATTTTATTAATTTCTGAAATTTAATTAATTATTTAATTTAATTCTAAAATTTGGATTTACGACATCAGCATGATGTCATGCTGTCATCACCAGTCAACAGGGGTTGACTGGGTGGGACCCACCTGTCATACACTGTTAGGTTAACTAGGGTTTAGTTATCTGCTTAGGCTAATCTAATCAGGATTAATTAGTTTAGTTAATTAATTAGGTTAATTAAGCAAGATTAATTAAGTTAATTAATCCTTTAATTAATTAATTAATTTAATAATTTTATTTATTATTTATTTTTAATATATTATTATTAACTTTTTAATTCCTTTTTTTTAATCCATTCTGGGGGTGGGGTCCCGCTGTCAATGGCCGAAAGGGGCCAAACGGGCGCTGGCAAACGGGTGCGGGCACCAGCCCGCTCGGTGGCTGGGGCGTGCGGGTGCCCGAGCGAAGGCCGGGCCTGGGCGGCAGTGGGCACGGCAGCCCGAGGAGGGGCCGGCGGCAGGGAGGCAGAGGAGGGCCGCGGCATCGCCGATGAGCAACAGCAGAGCAGACCGCAGAGCAAGGGGGGCACAACCCCAGGCGGAGGCGGGCGCGGGATGCGAGCGGTGACCACGGCGGCAGAGGGGGCGCTGGCAGCCAACCTGGACGGCAGCGGCGGCGGGGTTGCAACCGGAGCGTGCGGGCGAAGGCGGGACGCAGGGGGGGCAGCAGTGAGCGGAGCCGGAGCAGGGGTCACGGGC
>NC_057801.1:835475216-835482965 GCF_018294505.1 Triticum aestivum | reverse complement strand
GGGGTCAGGGGCGTCGGTTGCCCCCCGATCTCGATCCGTTCGTGGGGGCGGGGGAAGGAGCGAGGGGAGTGGGGTTTCGTCCCCGATCCAGATTGGATCGGGAGGGGGAGAGGGAGTGGGGGGTTAGGGTTTCTGGGGTGTGGGGCTATGGCCTATAGGCCAGGGGGTGGCCGGTTGGGCCAAGTAGGCCGGTTGGGTGGGAAGGGCCGAGGCCCATGGGGAGCGGGGTGGTTTCTATTGTTTTGTTTTCTATTTTCTGTTTTCTTTTATTTCTTCTTTTCTGTTTTATTAAGTTTTTAATTTATTTCAACTTTATAGAATGTGAGAACAACACATAAATGTAGTAGGTTAAATATACCACTGCCACATTAATTTGGACAACTAAATAAAATAGTTTAATATTTTACAAAATACAAAAGGCATTTAATTAATTTATTTTGCTGTTGTTTTATTCATTTTTGAGTATTTACGCATTTTATACAAGTGTGGTTTCTTCACAAATATTTAGTAAGGATTATTTGCCACAAACCGAACATTTTGGTTTTAATGTTTCAAAAGTTTTGTTGTTTGCCTTTCTTTCAAATTTGAATTTGGATCGGTTCTGAACTAACGCGAGATTAACGATAGTAACTTTGATGGCTTGGCATCATTAACACGTGATTACTATAGCCTAATTATCCGGGCGTCACAATTCTCCTCCACTACAAGAAATCTCGTCCCTAGATTTAAGAGGGGGACTAAGGGGGAAAGGTCTGGTTACGAAATGCTAACGAATCTTCTCAGTCTTGGTTGCTCTTCTTGAAGAGGTCGATCCATTAGATTGACGTCTTCATTTCTCTGCTTCAGGTCATCATGGTGATGTCGTCCTTTTCTCGGGAACTCCAACGTACTTGCGAATAGGTAAGGGGCAGCTCGGCTATGACAGAATGTTTATGAGGGAAACAATCTGGGGTTAACCCATGAATGAGCGTAAGATTATCTCTCGAGCTGAACATATCGAATACATCAAGAGTAAGGTACGAAGGTACAATAAGAGGTTCCAAGTGGATAGATAGTTGCTCGAAGTCTGAACCAGAGTGAGAAAGGGGTTCAGAGCAACGAGAGTAAGTATAGCGTCTGATACCAGAATAGAGCATTAGGAAGGTGACCCGTGAATTACATACGAAGTCAAGCGTGGGGAATAACTTTGGAAACCGGGGGTGTACAGGAGAGTCAGGTTTTGATCCTGTGGAACTGTGGGTTATGGGCCCACCATGTGGGTTAAAAGTTGGAAGGGTGGAGACGTCTTGCGTGATCATGCAAGCAAGGCAAGTCAGAGGCTAGCCTGTCGATTATGTCGGCAACAACGACGGTACCAAGGGCGAGGGACGAAGAGAACCATTTTCCTGCTCGTTGAAACGAGGCGGACCAATAGGCAAGGTTCCCGTCCATCGGTGGTTACCGGAATGTCATCAACAATAGTAACAAGGTCTTGCTGACCGAGTTGTACATCGAGGGGTTTGCACAAGTAGTGGATTATTACTGCTTATATCATATAGATCATAGAAAAGGTTTAAACAAACCAATGGAAGGAAAATATGATCATCAGATTAAACAGAACAATGGAAAGGAAAATATGTTTAAACACATATTTCGAGGGTATATCCTTCCCAAGGATAAGCAGAGCAAGATATCCATGACAGGATATAAAGTAGAAAACCATTTAGGTAAGGGGGGAGGAATCTCATGATATTACTCATACAACGGTGTTAGGATAATTGATAATTAAAATATAGCATCGTGCTTCAAACGTGCCTGTTGAAAATCGGAGTACCATTGACATGCTTTGAGATAGCAGTGACATGGTCTTCAGGTGAAGATCAGACTTTGGAAACACGAAGGATCCATCAAGAATAACTTGTAGAATAAGTCTTACAATTTCCTCATGGATGAATGGATAACCTTGCTGAAAAGGAATCTATAATGATAGGTCCTCCAGCCGGGGGGGGGGGGGTGCTAGGCATGACATCATGTTACCGGGTCATCAAAGGATCAACATCATAACTCTTGGAAAGTTGTCCCAACCATCATATCTGACCGAGATTCAGATCCGATTGGTGTCAGGATACCTGAGACTCAGGATGTCCGAGAAGAAAAGGCGCAACACAAATCGTTGAAATGGCATTGCAAGCTTCTCGGGAAATGAACTATGGGAGCGGGTTTTCTGAAGCAATAGTTCACCATTAAACCAAGGAGAGGACAAGGAGGTGTCTGGTGAACTCAACGGCAATTCACCGAGATTCCCAAAAAATGGATTTCCACCATTAAGTGAACAAGGAGATAACATTTGTCAGATCAAATGATATAAGGAAGTATGCTCGAGGAAAACATACACAATTAAACATTGGTTGAAGGGTGCGCCCGAAATATGGGTTGGGTTGCACGACCAATGTCAGAAGGGTGATTCAATAATCAATAGCCTAAGAATAAACTTTCGACCATTAACTTCAAAAATAGGGTTGCTAGAAGGAAAGAATCCAAACAACACCGTTCACTTGTTAGAATTAACACGGGGACCAAGAAAGAATGGTGATGGTGAGAAGTATTTCCATGTCAAGAATTCTCAAGAGGTGGAACAAATCTCAGAACATTCTTGACATAAAGGATGGTAATACTCCAAGGTAAAGAAGAACAATTGCAGGATAGCAAGGAACTCAAGGTATAACACCAAACATGAACAAGCTTGTGTTGGTGGGAAGGCAATAAAGTGGTCGATGATAATACAATTCATCGAGGGCAAGGATGGTATTTCTCATCATGAATTCAATTGATATCCTGGATGAACTCAGAATGTTGATGATCACGACACCGTTCTCGCGAGAGTTCATGAAGATGTAATCGATCGGCGACGACATCAAGTCAAAGTAATGATGAAGTGAAAGGTTATTGGAACCAAGGGTACAACACAAACTCGAAATCAAGCTTGATGTTCAAAGCGAAATGATATGACAAGAAAGATCGATGTAAGTCTAGCTCATCATCGAAAGTTGTGCTCCGGAAGAAGGACCGGGTAGCACAGTTAAAATTAGCTCGATAATGATATAGCCGATCAGGCTAGGAACGACTTGAAGGATTAATAAATTTGTAAGCAGTGATGGGTTCAAATACTTGTTGAATCGCAATGCGAACTCGATTCAGTTATCGGTGTCTTTGAGTTTTTAATAACTCAGAGCCCGTGAAAAATTTGAATCAGTGAGAAGGTATTACTTGATGAACTCATAAAAATTTAGGCAGTTCCATAATAATCTCGAGATACCATGGGGTAATACTCGATGACAGATCGAAGTAGAGGTTGGACTGGGGCATTGCTCTGCAGAAGACAAGTGCTTAAACTTGCACGAGAAATGGTATTTAAAGGAGAACATGGTCGGAACCAAGATTGCAAAAAGGCCAGACCCCAGATATAAGATGATCTTATATCAATGGAATAATTAATTTTAAAAGAAGCTTCGATGAGAAGATGTGTATCGTGTCCATGGGCATGAACACAAAGTTCAAGGTCGACTCCCACTTCTCCAATGCACAACCTTTCATTCACTTCTCGCGCTCAATGAAGTTGTAGTTTTGAAATTCTATCTGGCAAAATACCAGAAGAGTACGACTCGTGAAAACTTTCGAGTTCACACCTATTAAGGAAGGCATAGGTTCAACCCATCGGGGCATCTTAGAATCATATACCAGAATCTTTAGAAGTAATTAACTCAAGCTCGAAGACAGAGCATGGTTAAGAGAGCAGAGGATACAATTTACCAAAGGCATTATGTATCAGAGGAAAGGCTCACAAGGTTATTGAATATGAAGGGCATTGTCAGGTAAAATCCAACAAAGGATCTGGTGGTCCACAAGGGATCTGACGTGAGCATCAGTACTCAACTAGAGGAAGAAGATTGCAAGGAGATCAGATTATAGAAACAACTGACTAACTCAATTGTCAAATGCAAAGGAATTATGATTTCCAAATCAAGGGGTCAGAAGCAATGCTCTGATTAGGGATGGATAAGTTGAATAGCCTTATGGTACAATCAACGACAATTGGATTGGTCGAGAACCAATTCCAGTTAAAAGAATGGAAGCTCAGCCGGAAAGGTAATTTATAAGGATCAATAATGATTGCGTGTATTCGCAAACATATTGAGTCAACAGACTCAAAAATGATAATGACAAGGAATGTCAATAAGACTACGAGAGTTATGGGATTAACCATAATGCAAGCAAGCAAGAATTTCAAGAGCCAAAGGCTCCAGAGGATTTTCGGAAGATCGAATATTATTTTGAAGACTTTTGTGAAACACAAGAACAACTGGGGATGAGCGGATACTCGGCAAGCGCGAGTAATTATCCGTAGGGGTATTCATGCAGTAAGGAACTGCAGGGCAGTAAGCGTAAAGAATTCTCGGAATACCGAAGAGTATTTCAGGACATTTTGTAATAACAAAAGCAACTGGGGATGACAATATGAACGATAGGTGTAAGTAGTTATCCAGAGGGATTTATCGATGGAAGTGAATTGCAAAAGCGATGGCACATAGTCTCCAGAGCACATCGTAGAGTATCTCGAAATCTTCTGGTGCAGCAGGCGGTTATCGGTAACAAGTGGATCTCCGGGAGAAAGTACTTGCGAGAACCTAAAGTTAGTTTTGTTTTTAGCAAAATCATTTAACCCGAATAGAAGAGAGCTCAGAGTCCCAGAGTAAAGGTCGAGGAATAAAAGATCCTACTACCACCCGATGGCGACGTGGGCCCGTAAGGCACACAGCCAAGTTAGTAAAAGTTTTTGCAATGTCTAGACTCGACTTCGGCCAAGGAGTGTGGAAGGGGGATTCCTACAGGCAGTGGGCTCTGATACCAACTTGTGACGCCCCCGATTTAATCGTACACTAATCATGCACGCAAACGTGTACGATCAAGATCAGGGACTCACGGGAAGATATCACAACACAACTCTAAAACATAAATAAGTCATACAAGCATCATAATACAAGCCAGGGGCCTCGAGGGCTCGAATACAAGTGCTCGATCATAGATGAGTCAGCGGAAGCAACAATATCTGAGTACAGACATAAGTTAAACAAGTTTGCCTTAAGAAGGCTAGCACAAACTGGGATACATATCGAAAGAGGCGCATGCCTCCTGCCTGGGATCCTCCTAACTACTCCTGGTCGTCGTCAGCGGGCAGCACGTAGTAGTAGGCACCTCCAGTGTAGTTCGACGGTGGCGTCTGGCTCCTGGACTCCAGCATCTGGTTGCGACAACCAGAAAGAAAGGAAAGGGGAAAAAGGGGGAAGAAAGCAACCGTGAGTACTCATCCAAAGTACACGCAAGCAAGGAACTACACTACATATGCATGGGTATATGTGTAAGGAGGCTATATCGGTGGACTGAACTGCAGAATGCCAGAATAAGAGGGGGATAGCTAATCCTGTCGAAGACTACGCTTCTGGCAGCCTCCGTCTTGCAGCATGTAGAAGAGAGTAGATTGAAGTCCTCCAAGTAGCATCTCCAAGTAGCATCGCATAGCATAAACCTACCCGGCGATCCTCTCCTCGTCGCCCTGCGGAAAAGCGATCACCGGGTTGTCTATGGAACTTTGAAGGGTGTGTTTTATTAAGTATCCGGTTCTAGTTGTCATAAGGTCAAGGTACAACTCCAAGTCGTCCTGTTACCGAAGATCACGGCTATTTGAATAGATTAACTTCCCTGCAGGGGTGCACCACATAGCCCAACACGCTCGATCCCATTTGGCCGGACACACTTTCCTGGGTCATGCCCGGCCTCGGAAGATCAACACGTCGCAGCCCCACCTAGGCAAAACAGAGAGGCCAGCACGCCGGTCTAAACCTAAGCGCACAGGGGTCTGGGCCCATCGCCCATAGCACACCTGCACGTTGCGAGGGCGGCCGGAAGCAGAACTAGCCCCCTTAATACAAGAGCAGGCTTACGTTCCAATCCGGCGCGCGCCGCTCCGTCGCTGACGTCTGAAATGCTTCGGCTGATACCACGACGTCGGGATACCCATAACTACTCCCACGTAGATGGTTAGTGCGTATAGGCTCGTAGCCGACTCAGATCAAATACCAAGATCTCGTTAAACGTGTTAAGTATCCGCGAACGCCGAACAGGGCCAGGCCCACCTGTCTCCTAGGTGGTCTCAACCTGCCCTGTCGCTCCGCCACCAAGTAACAGTCGGGGGCCGTCGCGAACCCAGGCCCACCTCTACCGGGATGGAGCCACCTGTCCTTTCAGCCCCCAACTCCGAACAGTATTACAGGTAATGTAACAGTGTAAAGTATATAGTATATGCCCGTGATCACCTCCCGAAGTGATCACAGCCCAGTAGTATAGCATGGCAGACGGACAAGAGTGTAGGGCCACTGATGGAACACTAGCATCCTATACTAAGCATTTAGGATTGCGGGTAAGGTATCAATGACTGTAGCAGCAATGACAGGCTATGCATCAGAATAGGATTAACGGAAAGCAGTAACATGCTACACTACTCTAATGCAAGCAGTATAG
The DNA here is from genome assembly GCF_018294505.1 of Triticum aestivum. Classification (NCBI taxonomy): domain Eukaryota; kingdom Viridiplantae; phylum Streptophyta; class Magnoliopsida; order Poales; family Poaceae; genus Triticum; species Triticum aestivum. Next base: position 835,476,410 of record NC_057801.1, on the reverse strand, counting down.
AGGAGAATAGGCGATATCTGGTGATCAAGGGGGAGCTTGCCTGGTTGCTCTGGCAAGAGAGAGGGTCATCGGTGACGTAGTTGATCACAGCGGCATCAGCGGCAGTCTCGGGGTCTATCAGAAAGAAGTAACGGAGAGGGAACACAATAAATAACAGAGCAATCAAAGCATCACAAAGCGTAACAAGACAATACGCGGTGTTCGGTGTGCCCTAACGTGGTAGTAGGTGATACCGGTGAAGGGGGGAAACATCCGGGAAAGTATCCCCGGTGTTTCGCGTTTTCGGGCAAAGGAGCCGGAGGGGGGGAAAGTTGCGAGTTTGATAGGTTAGGAGGGTGTGGCGGACGAACGGGTTGCGTATCCGGAATCGTCTCGTCGTTCTGAGCAACTTTCATGTTGAAAATATTTTAATCCGAGTTACGGATTAAAAGATATGATTTTCTAAAGATTTTATTAATTTCTGAAATTTAATTAATTATTTAATTTAATTCGAAAATTTGGATTTATGACATCAGCATGATGTCATGCTGTCATCACCAGTCAACAGGGGTTGACTGGGTGGGACCCACCTGTCATACACTGTTAGGTTAACTAGGGTTTAGTTATCTGCTTAGGCTAATCTAATCAGGATTAATTAGTTTAGTTAATTAATTAGGTTAATTAAGCAAGATTAATTAAGTTAATTAATCCTTTAATTAATTAATTTAATAATTTTATTTATTATTTATTTTTAATATATTATTATTAACTTTTTAATTCCTTTTTCTTAATCCGTTCTGGGGGTGGGGTCCCGCTGTCAATGGCCGAAAGGGGCCAAACGGGCGCTGGCAAACGGGTGCGGGCACCAGCCCGCTCGGTGGCTGGGGCGTGCGGGCGCCCGAGCGAAGGCCGGGCCTGGGCGGTAGTGGGCACGGCAGCCCGAGGAGGGGCCGGCGGCAGGGAGGCGGAGGAGGGCCGCGGCATCGCCGATGAGCAGCAGCAGAGCAGACCGTGGAGCAAGGGGGGCACAACCCCAGGCGGAGGCGGGCGCGGGATGCGAGCGGTGACCACGGCGGCAGAGGGGGCGCTGGCAGCCAACCTGGACGGCAGCGGCGGCGGGGTTGCAACCGGAGCGTGCGGGCGAAGGCGGGACGCAGGGGGGCAGCAGTGAGCGGAGCCGGAGCAGGGGTCACGGGCGCATGCACGTCCAGGGTC
>NC_057801.1:835467833-835474609 GCF_018294505.1 Triticum aestivum | reverse complement strand
GGGGCGTCGGTTGCCCCCCGATCTCGATCCGTTCGTGGGGGCGGGGGAAGGAGCGAGGGGAGTGGGGTTTCGTCCCCGATCCAGATTGGATCGGGAGGGGGAGAGGGAGTGGGGGGTTAGGGTTTCTGGGGTGTGGGGCTATGGCCTATAGGCCAGGGGGTGGCCGGTTGGGCCAAGTAGGCCGGTTGGGTGGGAAGGGCCGAGGCCCATGGGGAGCGGGGTGGTTTCTATTGTTTTGTTTTCTATTTTCTGTTTCCTTTTATTTCTTCTTTTCTGTTTTATTAAGTTTTTAATTTATTTCAACTTTATAGAATGTGAGAATAACACCTAAATGTAGTAGGTTAAATATACCACTGCCACATTAATTTGGACAACTAAATAAAATAGTTTAATATTTTACAAAATACAAAAGGCATTTAATTAATTTATTTTGCTGTTGTTTTATTCATTTTTGAGTATTTACGCATTTTATACAAGTGTGGTTTCTTCACAAATATTTAGTAAGGATTATTTGCCACAAACCGAACATTTTGGTTTTAATGTTTCAAAAGTTTTGTTGTTTGCCTTTCTTTCAAATTTGAATTTGGATCGGTTCTGAACTAACGCGAGATTAACGACAGTAACTTTGATGGCTTGGCATCATTAACACGTGATTACTATAGCCTAATTATCCGGGCGTCACAGAGGAGGGGTGCAATGGGGGGGGGGATCTGAGCTAGCTAGGGTTTGGGCTGCGGGTGAGGGTATGTCTTTTTTTTGTAGATAGATGGATGGATGGATGTGGGATGAAGAGATGGATGGATGGATGGATGGGCGCCATGTCATCGATCCGTGGGAAGAGTTCTGATTGGTTCAGAAAATCAGTGATTTAAAATAATTTCCAAGTACTAAAAATTGAGGTATTTTATGAAGAAGCTATCAAAAATATTTTGCAAAAGGGCACCACACAAATTTTCACTAGATTTAGACAACATTTTATGGATGAGGACCAATTTGTATGCATTTTTGATCTTTCTAGCTATTTTTAATCATTTTCGAGTGCCCAAAATGAGGGTTTTTTCTGAAGAACCTACCAAATAATTGTTGTAAAATTGGACCAATTCATTTTTCTAAAATACCGGGCCATATTTAATGCACAACTGACCAAATGGTTGGGTGTAAAGAGTTTGATCCATCTCTGGTAAAAAGACAAATTTCCATCATTTCAGTTGGAAGCGGGTCAAATTTGATCTGCAGCTGCCTCATAGTTTGCTATTTATTTTTTCCAAAAATCATTTTAGGTAGAAAAGTATCTATTTAATCAGAGAAACACCAAAAAAATCCAATATTCAACCACTAGCTAGGAACGGTCATGCCCGCCGTTTTGACCGCATTTTGAAATGGGCATAAAAAATTCAAAAAAATAAATAAAAAAATGGAAAACCTTCGTATTGTGTCATTATATGTGACCAAGTTACTAGGAAAAATAATAAACTTGTAATACGGCAATTCTTTTAAAAAGTGTTCTTAGAAACGAGCTATCATGTGTGAAGATTAATGGCTTTCAAGCCAAATGATCAATATTATGGCCACATTCATGGCATAGTTTGTTCAAATAATCTCATATTGTGCACAAGGGTGCATATTGGAATGACAAACAATGTTGCCTAAGGGAGTTTTCATTTTCTTTGGACGAAAAAATCATTTTCCATTTTTCGCGTGCCTCAAATGAGGTTTTTTTGTAAAGGACCTACCAAATAATTGTTGCAAGATTGGACCAAATAGTTTTTATAAAACACTAGGCCATATTTAACGCATAATTGACCAAATGGTTGGGTTTCAAAAGTTTTGATCCACCTCTAATGAAAAAGACAAATTCCTGCCGATTCAGTAGGAAGCGGGTCAAATTTGAACTACGACTGCCTCATAGTTTGCTCTTTATTTTCTCCAAAAATCATTTCTAGGTACATAAGTATCTATTTAATTAGAGAAACATCAAAAGTTTTCCAAGATTCAACCACTAGCTAGAAACGGCCATTCCCGTCGTTTTGACCGCATTTTGAAACGGGCATAAAAAATTCAAAAAAATCAAAAAATTGGAAAACTTTCGCATTGTGTCATTATATGTGACCAATTTTCCAGGAAAAGTAATAAACTTGTAATACAACAATTTTTTTAAAAAAGTGTTCTCAGAAATGAGCTATCATGCGTGAAGATTCATGACTTTCAAGCCAAATGATCAATCTTATGGCCACATTCATGGCATAGTTTGTTCAAATGATCTCATATTGTGCACAAGGGTGCATCTTGGAATTCCAAACAACGTTGCCTAAGGGAGTTTTCATTTTCTTTGCACGGAAAATTCATTTTCCATTTTCCGAGTGCTTGAAATGAGTTTTTTTTGTGAAGGACCTACCATATATTTGTTGCAAAATTGGACCAAATCAATTTTCTAAAATACTAGGCCATATTTAATGCACAATTGACAAAATGGTTGGGTGTCAAAATTTTTGATCCACCTCTGGTGAAAAAGACAAATTCCCGCCAATTTAGTAGGAAGCGGGTCAAATTTTAACTGCAACTGCCTCATAGTTTGCTATTTATTTTTTCCAAAAATCATTTATAGTTACATAAGTACCTATTTAATCATAAATACATGGTTTGGTAGCGACATGTCGAGGTTTGGACAGTGGCCGAGGGTCCCAACTCTAGAGCGCGTAAACTCGCATGCCCGCCGCGTGGTCACCGCGTGACCGTGGCGTTGCCATGTGTTCTGGGCGTCCTAGGCATGTCTAGTGGGTTAGGCACTCCCCAGGTAGGTGCTAGGAAGAAAATCACAACATAAGATTCTCACGAGGAGACCGATCGATGCTCAAACATGAATAAGCAGCCAAGTGTTTGATTTGTGGTACGAGAAATGCACATGGCTAATGGGCGTGAGTTTTGGCTGAGGATGATCAGTTACTAAGAAGACCGTCTTCACAAATTTTCAGCTCAAAAGGAGGAGCCTAGGTGGTACTTTCTTTGCAAAGTACCATACTGGACATAAATACGAATGTTGAAGCTGGGCTCAAAATAATGAATGGATTGAGATGGCATTTGGTGGAGGATAGTTATTTGGGCATAGGAAAGCACCGTAGAAAATGGATACCATTTGGACATGCCAAAGTGGTACTTCCTTCACAAAGTGCTGCTCTGAACATAATAGGAAAATGAATATTGTTGAAATATTTTTGAACTAGGCAAGGAAGGTTTTTGACATATTTGATGAAGATATGATCCAAACAATTTATAAGATATTTTTGGGAATTTTTGAATGACAGAAATATAGGTTGCTTCACAACCTAGGGCAAAAATTAACACATGGACATGACACATAGGCAAAACTGATGAGATGGCTCCTAGTCATCACAACCCACCATAATTTACAAGGCTATGACCATCTATATTGGTCATGATCAGCAAGAAATAAGGCAGCGGACCAACGCTGTTTGCTTTATGACCATTTCGTGTAAGGAAACTATGACCTTTCTGACCAAAATGGTCGCAATGGTTTAGGGTTTGGAGGCCCCCGAACAGCTTTTGACCAATTGGTCTCAAATGTTCATAGATCTATGACCAATTCTTCCAGGATCACTGACAGAAGGTCACTAGTTGACATATTTCTTGTAGTGAGTGGCTGATTTTTTTATATGTACTAGCGGGGTGGATGGCGCGGTGCACGCCGTGGGTGTTGATGCCCTTGGTTGCTCTGGGTGCTGTTTAAACTGTGTTTTTATACTTAGTATCTAATGTTTTACTGTTGGGCATGTGAAGCTATATCTGCGTACTTTCCATCTTTCTCTTTTTGGTGTGGAAGGAGATGGATGGATGGCAATGAAAGCTCCAACCATGGTGGCTTCTCTTGGGTTATGCTGGATATAGATTTGAGAAAATTAAACATTTAAAGTAGGCCAACAAGTTACTAATTTCATTGTAATTGTCTCCTCAGGTGCATTTTTTTTGAAAAGGGGAATATATTAATATCAAACAGATATCAATTACACCTAGCATCTGCACCAACAAGATAACCAAAAACATCCATAATGCACACAACCAAAAAATAAAATAAAAAGAAAAATAAAGAAAAGAAAAAAGACCCTGCCCCGATGACCAATCACCCGCAGTAGCAGCACTCTAACCACCACCAAAGACAACACCCGGACTACAAAGAAGGTTCTCCAAAAGCAATGCCTACAGGAAGGAAACAATGCACAAACATTGTCGTTGCCCGATCAAAGATCGTAGGTTTTCACCCTGGAGAAAGGCCGCGTTCCCAAAACAATGCCTTCAACAAGGCCACTGCCAGGCACAACCAATAAAGGCCAGACCTTGGGTTTTCACCCTGGAAATTACGACTCGGTACTCAAAGGAGCACTACCAACAAAGAAGTCCTCCAATGCTGCTGCCCCCACTTATGGAGGCTACTACTACAAGTCACGTATGACCAGGCTCACAGAAACTCGTGCCCGATCTGGACGGAGCAAAGTCTTCATCGCATCCAAGACCCCGTCTTTGCCACTTGCAGGTCCTCCAATCACGTCATGACATTCTCCGTATATGTTGATCCCTTGGAAATCTTGGTGCAGACATGTCCCAGCGTGTCAACAAAAACAGAGCTTCGCGATACCCGGTGAATCTAGTTATGCTGATATTGTGGGTGCACACGACCGGTCCTCTCCAATCAAGATGTCCAAAGTTCCATATACGCTAGTCTTTGTTTTCCTTCGAAGGAGAAGCCCGGAACTCGCCGATGGGTAAATCAAAGAGGGCTGATCAACCACCATTGCCTCGACATGCTGCCACATCGGAATCGCCATCGTAGCTCGAAGTTAACCCCTGGAGACGAGGAGACTCACTGCACGAAGATGTCTCAAAAGCCATGGCTAGTCTGATCACAACCTGCGCGTCCACATGCCCGCATAGTAGAAGTAGCACCAGAAGCATGGCTGGGCATATGATTTCTTTTCCTTGGCATCCTTAGCGAAAAGAAAATGCCCCCGGGAAGTCCAATTCATTTCTTAATATTTTATATTCAAAATATGAAGACTTCGCTTCCCAACAATCCAAGAATCATAGGGCTTTAGAGATCTAGAGCAAGATATGAAATCCAGTTCTATAATGGGCACCGATGAATAAAAGGAGCACATTCGATTCAAAATTATCGTGAGTTGCTATGATATTTTACCAAGATTTACATGATGGGTAAGCTTCCACGAGCAATGTAGTAAAATATAAAATGAAAAAAGAAAGATCATACACAAATCTGAAAAAATACATAGGCCGTCGCTAACGTTGTAGCTCTTCTCCCAGATGAGCAACGGTAGCCAGCTCATATACTATTTACGAACACATACATATATTACCGGCAAAAAAAAGAACACATACATAATGGAGTACATATATAGCAACCGGAACTTTTCTCCCCTACGCCCGAGGTGGCTCGGGTTTCTCTCCTCTTAGGCGATTCCGATCGCCTCTGAGTTTCAACCGCCTATACCCTTCCCCGACTGCTGCAACCCACATCCGTAGTCGTCAATCCCCTTGACGATCGCGCGACGGGTCCAGGACTCTGGGATGGCGTCTCTCTTTGATGCCAACTCCACCACGAACGGCGGCGGCACCGCCGTGGCTGCAGGATCGCATCTGGGAGATTTCTTTGATCAACTAGATCTCAACGAGGAAGAGTTTGCTGATGTTGAGATTGATGAGGACGACCCTGAGATCCAGGAAAGGATTCGGTGGCTTGCCCTTGCTAGGGTTCATACAACCAAAAACTTCAGCCCTTCTGCCTTCTACAAGGATATGAGGGTCGCGTGGAATCCAGCGCAAAGTGTTAGATTTCGACCTGTTGGCCCTAATCATTTTGTCCTCCAAGCATCTTGCTTGGGGGATTGGGAACGCATCATGATTCAGGGCCCATGGTTGTTTCGTAATATGGCGGTGCTCTTGTGCCTGTATGATGGTTTTCGCAAAGCAGAAGAGGTAGAATTCCACCACCTACCAATTTGGCTGCAAATCCACAAGCTACCAGACCCGTACTGCAAGAAGAATATTGTGGAGAAGCTTCTAAAGAACTCCGGTGACATAATGGAGATGCGCTTGAACGGGAACACTCGAGGTGATTATGTAAGAGTGAGGGTCAAGCATGATATCCGTCAGGCTCTGACAAAATATGTTAGTATTGTTTGTGCCAAGGAACGTCAGGTATACTTGGTTCGTTATGAAAAACTTGCCAGGTTTTGTAAACTATGTGGCCTCATTGGTCACGATCACAAGGAATGTGGACCTGAGGTTCATGATGAGAAGGAGCTCAAGTTCGGCGATTGGATTTATGCTGATGCCCCAAACAAGCCACGTCCAGATCATCGAGCTACTAGGGCGTTAGGCTCTGAACCCAATAAAGTGGCGACTCCTAAGGTGGACAGAAACACGTCTGTGCTGGATCCTATTGACCCCGAAGTCATGGACACTGCTTCTAGCCCAGTTAAAGCACCTGGGGAGAGAATGGAGGTGAACAGAATCCCGAAGAAGGGGTTGAACATGGATGCAGTTGTGGCTACTTCCCGGATGTCCCTGGCACGTTGAAGCCGGTGCTGGCTATAATAGATGGCAGTGGTAGTGATTTGAAGGAGGGTGACTCGCCCACGAACAGCAGTTCGAGCAGCAAAAGAATGAAAGTAGCAACAGAGAAGGACCAAAATGAGATATCGACGGCCTCCCTCGAGGAGGACCGCCGGACGCAATGAATATTTTGT
>NC_057801.1:835420419-835467488 GCF_018294505.1 Triticum aestivum | reverse complement strand
AGGTTTTGGCCCTCTCAAAAGCCAATAACCCCAAGCTAGTCTTTCTTTGTGAGACTAGACAGGAGGATACTAAGGTAGAGAAAATGAAGTGGAGACTGGGCCTAAAAGGCTTCCACTGTGTCAGTAGCGATGGAAGAAGCGGAGGACTAGCGTTGTTCTGGGATCAGAATCTCACTGTTATAGTTCTTGAATCATGTAGTAGGTTCATTGACATTCAGATTCTCGAAGGAGGATCTGGTATCTCATGGAGGGGCACCTTTGTTTATTGGGAACCGAGAGTGGAAAATCGTCATCGGGTGTGGGATCATCTGTGTCATTTGCGGGCCGTGTCGCGAGAACCATGGGTCGTGTGCGACGACTTCAATGAAGCACTCTGGCAGCACAAGCACTTGTCAAGATCAGCCAGAGCGGAGGCACAGATGGCGGCATTCAGGGACTGCTTACAAACATGTGAGCTTGAGGATCTCGGGTTCTCAGGCATCCCATACACATACGATAATGGTCAAGCGGGTTTTCGCAATGTTCAGGTCCGCCTCGACCGGGCTTGCGTTGATGAAGCACTACGAGACATCTATCCTGCGGCATGGGTGGTGCATCTGGCCACCTCCTGCTTGGACACATCCCTCTGTTGATCAACTTGAAAGGAGTGCAGGAACCGAGGTGCAGGATGTCAATTCCACGGTATGAGATTATGTGGGAGAGAGACCTCAAGCTTCCCACGGTCATCTCAGAGGCTTGGGCTAAACACCGGCCAGCCGACAACTTGGGCTCGGTGGCTAACTCGCTGAAGGAGGTGATGACTGACTTGAGGCATTGGAGCAAACTGAACTTTGGTATTGTTCTGAAGGACGTTGAAAAACACCGTCAGCAGTTGGCTGACCTTCAACTGTCAGGCGCGGACCAGGCGCAGATACGGGCTAAAATGAATCAACTCAATGAGCTTCTTTATAGAGAAGAGATGCTCTGGCTTCAGCGGTCTAGAATTGCATGGTTGAGAGAAGGGGAGCACAACACTAAATACCTACACCGGCGAGCTGTTTGGCGGGCTCGTCGCAACCAAATTCAGCGACTAATGATGGCTGATGGCTCCTGGTGCAATGTACCATCCGACATGGAGAGGATGGCTAGCTCCTACTTTAAGGAGGTTTTCACTAAAGATCCTACCTTGGATCCGCATGAGGTGTTGGATATGATTGTTCCTAAGGTGTATGCGGAGATGAATGACTCCTTGTGCAAGCCATACTCGGAAGAGGAGATTTCAAATGCCCTTTTCCAGATCGGGCCCCTGAAAGCTCCGGGCTACGATGGCTTCCCAGCTAGGTTTTATCAAAGGAATTGGGCTATTTTGAAAGTGGAAATAGTGGCTGCAGTGCAAGAGTTTTTTGATACTGTCATCATGCCAAATGGTGTTAATGACACGACGATTGTGTTAATTCTAAAAGTGCCCCACCCTAAGGAACTAAAAGATTTCCGCCCCATTAGTCTATGTAATGTGGTGTACAAGATCGTGTCTAAATGCATGATGAACAGGCTCCGGCCGCTCCTGTCTGAGCTTATCTCTGAAAGTCAGAGTGCATTCATTCCAGGGAGGTTTATCTCAGACAATTCCATTATTGCCTTCGAGTGCATTCTCATATTCACTCAGTCAAGGAGAATTCACCAGCTTTGTGTGCATACAAACTTGATCTATCGAAGGCGTATGACCGCGTTTGGTTCTCCTTGGAAAGGGCGCTCTCTAAATGGGGCTTCTCTGATCAGTGGATCTCTCGCGTTATGGCATGTGTCTCATCAGTGAAGTATTCTGTTAAATTTAATGGCAAACTATTGGAGTCCTTCTCTCCCTCGAGAGGTCTACGCCAAGGTGATCCATTACCCCCCTTCCTTTTCCTCTTTGTGGCTGACGCTCTGTCTATCCTTCTGAACAAGTCAATGAACGAGCAAGGCCTACAAGGGGTCACGATTTGTAGAGGGGCCCCGGTCATCTCACACCTCTTATTTGCGGATGATTCCCTCCTGTTTTTACATGCCTCAGAGTAGCATGCTCTCTTGGTTAAAGGTGTGTTGAACACGTATTCGGCGGCGACCGGACAATTGATCAACCCATCGAAGTGTTCCATTCTTTTTTCAGATAACTGTCTGCAGAGTGTGGCTCAAGAGATCAAAACTGTGTTGGAGATTACTCAAGAGGTGTTTGAGCGCAAGTACTTGGGTCTTCCTGTCCCGGAAGGAAGAATTCATAAAGGTGATTTTGAAACAATCCAAGAGCGCCTACGGAAGAAACTTATAGATTGGAGTGAGCAATATATGTCCGCTGGTAATAAGGAGATTCTTATTAAAGTTGTGGCCCAGGACCTTCCTGCTTATGTAATGAGTGTTTTCAAGCTTCCTGCATCGGTCCGTGACGAACTAACTTGCATGATACGCCAATACTGGTGGGGAGTGGAGAACGGCAAGAAGAAGATGGCTTGGATGAGCTAGGACAAACTGAGGCTGCCAAAGTCCATGGGTGGCATGGGGTTTCGTGACATGAGGTTCTTTAACCAGGCATTGCTTGCTAAACAAGCGTGGCGTTTGCTGGACAAGCCGGAGAGTCTTTGTGCTTGCCTTCTAAAGGCAAAATATTATCCTTCTGAACAGTTGCTCGATACGGTGTTTTCAGGCAATGGTTCATCAGTGTGGAAAGGTATATTGCATGTCTTGGATTTGCTCAAGAGAGGTGTAATTTGGAGGGTGGGGAACAGGGATAACATCCGCACCTGGAGGGATCCTTGGATCCCCCGGCCATCATCATTTCGCCCCATCACTCCGAAAGGCACCTGTCGCCTAGACAGGGTTGCTGATTTTCTTGATGAAAACAGGGCTTGGCGGGTGGACCGTCTTCAAGAATTTTTTTGGCCCATGGGCGTACAGTATATAACAAAGATCAGAGCTTCGCCCTGTATGCGGAATGATTTCTTGTACTGGTTCCCGGAGAAGAGCGGGAACTTTACGCTGAAGAGTGCTTACAGATTAGCCACATGTGATCATAACACGGCCTTTGCGGGTGGTTCTTCTAGCTCAGACCCTGAAGGGAACCGCTCGCTGTGGAACATGATTTGGGCATCCAACATACCACAGAAAATGAAGATCACAGCTTGGCGAGTGGTTACGGGTACCCTAGCGACTCAACAGTGCAAGGATTACCGACATTTGGCCACACACTCACTTTGCCCTATCTGTGGGGTAGAGGAGGAGTCTACCTTTCATGCCTTGATCACCTGCACTCAGGCAAGAATTTTGTGGATCAACATGCGTAGTAGATGGCCTCTTCCGGATGACGATCGCCTCATTCATACTGGGAAGGAATGGCTAATGCTCCTACTTGATTCGTTTTCAGAAATGGTTCGTGACATGGTAATTATGTTGATTTGACGGATATGGCAGATACGCAACGACTGCTATCACGGTAAGGAAGCCCCACCCATGCCTGCATCGGTCGAGTTCTTGGATAGTTACTATAAATCCATCAACCTCGCGGGCAAGTTTTCAGCGGAGGAGATTATCAAAGGCAAGATGCCCTCGGCGCCACAGGTGGTGACGCGCCAAAAGATGGTTGTGGCCGCTGTACCATGGCCGGCTCCGGCGCGGGGTATGGTCGCCCTGTCCTTGGATGGTTTGTTTAACCCACAAGATGGCTCCGCGGCGGCCGGGTGTGTTCTCCGGGACAGTGAGGGCTCAATCTTATTTGCGGCATACAAATATATATATTTTCCACTGCAACGATCCACTTGAGGCAGAACTACATGCAATGATGCAAGGTATGGCTGTACATCACTCAAATTCACCGGTGGTGTTGCAATCGGATTCCCTGGAAGCTTTATCCAGCCTATCAACAAATGCTCTACGACGGTCAGCTTATGGCCAGTTAGCCCTAGAGATTAAGTATTTAGCTGGTAGTAGGGAGTTTGTACCTCAGAAGATTAGTCGTGTACAAGAGTTGCCGATCATTTGGCTTGTTACAGCCGTACGGAGCGAGCCACTGCTGTTTGGCTTCGTTCAGTTCCACCTTTTATCGAGGATTTGTGGCCTCTCGACTGTAACTCTATAACTTTACAATAAAACTCCCTTTACCCTCGCAAATAAATAAATAATGGAGTACATATATGTAGAAGTAGCTGATTCTTTTTTTTGTCAGGGGAAGAAGCAGCGGCGGCAGGTAGTAGACAGACGAAGGGCGGAGTGGGCCGGGCTGGGCCGCCCGCGGACAAGCCTATGGAATGCCCATCGTCGTGGTGGCCCGGTAGGTCGGTCGAGCACGCACGCGCAGAACCTCATGTAGTTTGTTGTCTCGTCGGCCGATCTAGTCTAGGCCACGGAGATGGAGGAGCGGACGCAAACGGCCGCCGACGGCAGCGTCCCTACGGCGGAGACCGAGCGGTGGTCCGCCCTCCCGGGCGATCTCCTCAGCGTAATCTACCTCAGGCTCGTCGCCGGCCCGATCGTCGACCGGCTAAGCTTCGCCGCCGTGTGCGGGTGGTGGCGCGCCGTCGCCTCAACGCACCCGCCGCGTCGTCTCCTCCCGTGGCTGGTCCTCGACCCGGGCGGCAGCGACAGGGCGAAGCACGCGTGCTGCCTCGAGGACGGCATCATCCTGCCACCACGCTTCCGGTTCCCCGACGAGGCCGTCGGCAGGTGCATCGTGGGCGGCCACGACGGTGGCTGGGTCGCCTTCCTGGAAGCCCCGCTGAGGATCGTCAACCTCTTCTCGGGCGCCGAGGTGACGCTTTCCGTGAAACAAAGGAGGATCGTTCGTTTGCGGCGGGGCGTTGACGACCGGTTTGTTCCGCTCAAGGTAATATTCTCCGAGCCGCCCACCTCGAGCGGCTGTATCCTCGCCGCCATCACCGAGAGGGATGAAGTTGCAGTCTGCGGGCTTGGCCGCCCCAGGTGTGCGTGGTTGCCGCGGAGGCTTCCTACTGGGAAGACATACATGGATATTGCCTTCTGCAACGGCCATCTTTATTGCCTCGTATCGGAAACGATGCAGATCGTCAGGTTCAAGGTCAGCTTAACCAAACACGGTGTGTTCAAAAGTGATCCCGAATGGTTGTCTATAGGTGGCCTGTCCAGGGATGATCCAAATGACCAATCAGTGTACATGGTTGAGGTACATGGCAAGATGGTGATAGCAGTAAGGAAGAAGGGTTGGTCGCCCTCACGCAACACTTTTGTGCCCTTTTTCTTGGTTTCCGAGCTAGTCGAGGTCATTAGTGGTAGATACAAGTGGTATGAGTTGGCACATTTGAAGAGTCTAGGCGACCATGCCTTGTTCTTGAGCTCGACCTTCTCCAAGGCAATGCACATGTCAACTGATGAGAATGGCTACCTGCATAGGAACAACATCTACTATTCCCACCACCGATGCTGCCCACAGGAAGATGGTGTGCCCCGCGCCGCTAAGGAGTTCTTGACGGTCTCGAACAGCGATGGTCGTCGTGTGCACTACAAGACACAGTACAAGGAAGATGAAAGCATTCACAACAATGTGGAGGGGATCATGACGGTGGGGCACTATGTGATGGGCAGTGATAAATATCCTCCTATGTGGCTTTTCCCTCCAGATCTTTAGCCAATTTTGTTTTGGTACCACTACTCCTGTTTTCTCATCATGTGCTTTTTGTTTCTTTCCAAAACAATTGATGACTTGAGCACTCTATCCCGCGTGGAGTATGTTGCTGGCACCGGACATCCAACGGTTTTTAGATTGCCACTTTATGCAATTCTTCAAACTCCTTCATATTATCCAGCACGTACGGGTGTTTGGTCGATCTTACGTAATTTTTTATCACGTGCAGAAAGAAAAGGGCGAGATTCATGTTACTGATATCGAGAAATGTGATATAACTTTTTTTTAGAGAGGTTATGTTGATCAGTAGTTTCTTTAGATTTTCTTTCAAGCTGTGTTACTCTTTTTCAATTATTGGACTTTGGTGACTTTATTAAATAATGATCAGGTCCTTTACAATGAATGGAACTAAGAAATCAAGAGTTTGTCTGACCACATGATTCACAGTCCTCCTAAGAAACTAAAACGAGCAATACGATGTGTTTATGTAAGAACAAAAACTAAAATACCACAAAGAATGAGTGATTAGCTTTGGTGCTGAAGTATGAGCCCTGTTTGGTTCCTATATAGGTTTATGAGCTGTATCTAGCGTACGACTAATAAGTTAGGTATTAATTGTCACATCAAACTCCTGCCGATCGTCTTGCTAGACGAAGCCTCCCGCATTTTGAGAAACGTGTCCTATTTGGTTCTTCAATGGAGGATGCTGACCATTTACTTGTGGGCTGCATAGTTTCATGCATTTCATGGAGTAAGGTTCTAGGTTGGCTTGGTCTCCCTGCGATTTCGCCCACCATTGACATCACTTTTGACGATTGTTGGGCTATAGCTAGAATTGAGCCCTCACGGAGATTAGAAGAAGTTGAACGTCATGGCCGTCTTGGTCGCCTGGTCGATTTGGAAGGAGTGGAACTGTAAAGTATTTAAGGACAATTTCTCCGCATTGAATAGTTTGCTTGATCAAATTAAATGGACGCCCATATGTGGTTTAAGGTTGGGGAAAAATGCCTTCTACATTTTCAGTTAGTGCTTATGTCGTGTGTTGGGTAGGGTGGATAACTATGTTGTATCTTGTGGGCTTTGTTTCTTTTGTTCTTCTGTTATAATAAGGTGTAGTCCTTCTGGATGGTTCAAAAGTAAAGTATCTCATCAAACTCGTTCCATCTATCGATCTACAATGACGATCACAATGCACGTGCCAAGAAGCGAGCTACAACACAAACGTGGAGCGGTGGTCAGGGGCTCAGCGCTTCCAGGCAATTTCTTCAGCATAATCTACCAGGCCAACTCCAACGCATGACCCTATTTGGTCCGTGCGCGTCCCTTTGGGTCAAAACGGACATAAACATAAGTCAATGTGAAGCAAAATAACCAAATATAAGCCATTGTTTTTAAACTAATATAAGCCAATGTTTCCATACGCCAAACTTTGCCAAATCATTCATGAAGGTAGATAGTTAAAAGGAGAATCAATTACACCACAGGCGCCTGAACTTGGCGTGAAAAACTAGTTTGGTGCTAAAACTTTGCGACATACATTGAACCGGTGACAGAACTTGGCTTGGGCGTGCATCTACAACGCTAATCATCTTTGTATATGCACATGGTGCTGACGAGGCACACTAGGGTGGCGTGGGACCTAGTGTCAGTGACTGGACGACATGGGCGAGGGCGTCTACCGCGCAGTAAGATTCATGTGACAGAGAGATTATGACGACAGCTTTAGAGAAGTGCAATTTTGCTTTTATTTTTGGTTAAAGAAGATTACGTTGATCGGTTGTTTCTCCTATGCACCATGAAAAGCGACACCTCTGCACTTGAGAAGAAGTTGGCGATACATTACTAAATGTGCCCTCGCATGAGTAACATGTAACTTTGCCACCAGTAATATTTTGGCGCAGTGGCATTTTAACTACATTGGTATAAGCAATCAAACCAAGATACCCCAATGAGAAACAAAATATAAGCCAATGTTGCCATACCCCAAACTTTGCCAAGCTAAAATTTGTCCTGCCAAATTCATGAAGGTATAGATAGTTAAAAGGAAGTCTAGTTAGTGACCAAATGTGGATGCATGCCAAGTGTGTGAGCCGTATTCAAATACAAATTCAAATGGACCACTCGAGAAGATAGTAATGTCAAGATCGGACACGATGGGCGCATTCGATTGTAGTACAAAGTAAATTGACCTTGAAATTTGCTCTTGGGCACAGATTCAGTAGTATCGCATCAATCTGACGTGTCAATATATTAAAGTCAGTTTCTTTCAAAAAAAAAAACAGGACACTATTTTATTGTCTATAAACTGACATAAAAATTTCACTTCTGAGCCAACTTCAGTAGTATCGAATCTATGTCACAAAATCTGTAAATTGCTGATCTAATTGTAGGAAAAATGGCAAACTTGAACAGTTCAAATAAGCTTCGTATTCACGAACGAAGGGAGTAATACAGGTATTAATATTGTCATAACCAGCTACATATTTGGAGGTAGAAGCCACATAGGTGGATGTACCCCACTCCTCGCGTAGTATCCTACAGGCATGATCCCCTCCACGTTGTCGCCGTTGTCCGTTCTCCTTTCTTTCCTGTAGTACACACGGTCTTCATTACTATCTGAGCTCGCCAGGAACAACTTGGCACCCTTAGGGATCTCATCATTCGGCCTTAAGCAGCGATGGTAGGAGTAGTAGATGTGATTTCTTTTCAAACCGCCGCGCTCATCATTTGGCACACGCACCGCCTTGGAGCACGCCGGCCCTAAAAACAAGGAATAGTCACCCAAACTCGCCATCCTCACCCACTTGTAATCGTAAGTATGCATCGTTGTGTCGGTGCTAGAGTCTACTAGCTCATGGACTATGCAGCTAGGCCTGCTGTTTGGCGGCCACCGCCACCAACAGATCCTCTCCACCATCACGAGCTTGCCGTGTAGCTCAACGATGTACTTGGGGTGCCCCTCGGGGCCTGTATATGAATGGTGGTTCTCCATATTTAGCCAGTGGACATCAATGCGCGTCGGTGCACCCTGACAATCCATGCTAATCTCGAACTTGACGAGCCCATCCGAATGCCGCATGATCCCGTAGAGCTCGCCATTCCAGAAGGTTATATCCATGAGTCTATGGTCCCAGGGAAACTCTTGTGTTATCCACCCTCTCTCCGGGCATCCAACCTTGCATATCGCGACACCAAGCTTATCGGTAAGAGCGGCGAGGATGCAATCGCTCGAGGAGGGCGCCTCAGAGAAGACGACCTTCCGCAGGACCAACTAGCACTGGCGTTCCCGGACGATCCTCCTTTGCTCCTTGGAGAGCGCCACCTCCGCGCCCGAGAAGAGGTTCACTATACCCAGTGGCGCCTCGGACGAGGCGACCCAGCCGCCGTCGTAGCCGCCGATGAAGCACCTGCCTGCAGCCTTGCTCGGGAGCGGGAAGTGGGGCAGGACCGTGCCTTCTTGGGGGCAATACAAGTGTTTCGTCTCGTCACCGCCGCTCGGCTCGAGTATCAGCCATGGGAGAAGGGGCGGTGGCGGGAGCGTCGGGGCGGTGGCGGGAGCGTCGAAGTGGACACGGTCGGCAGGGAAGACGAACCTTATGTAGACCATACTGAGTAGATCATCGGGGAGATCGGACCATTGCCCTGCCACCGACGAGGTCCCTTGGTGCTGCAGTCGCCGGCGGCCATGTGCGTGGGGCTTCTAGGCGGTACTAAATCTTAATTTGAGGTCGATCGAACTACAAGTTGGAGGCGAGTTAGATGGCATAAATACCTGAGCGCTAGAGGCCTACGAGTTGGAGTTGGAACGTATCCGAACAAATCTCCTACGAGGCTACCAGTTGGAGTTGAACATCTTTTCAAACCCACCTAATCAAGGTGCCTTAAAAGAAAGCAACTAATCAAGGAGTACTCTTTACGGGATTACAGCAAGGTCACTTTTGATAGGCTGAGAGCGTGTCATTTTGCATGTTCTCTGCTGCCGCCACCTGTTGCATTATGTTTTTTTTCGTACGTGTTTTAGTTGATTTTTTTTGGGGTTTACCCAGTTTTTCTTAGGTTCTGGAAGCAAAAAAAATTGCATGAAAAATTGTAATTATCTTTTCTTTCACGAGAGGCACAGATTTACTTCAAGTGGCGGCACAAATTTTCTCTCGTGAAGTGCCTCTCAGAAAAGAAAAGAAAACGTGTTTTCCCTATTTTTGTTACTGTGAGAGGCACATATTTACTTCTGATG
The DNA here is from genome assembly GCF_018294505.1 of Triticum aestivum. NCBI lineage: Eukaryota > Viridiplantae > Streptophyta > Magnoliopsida > Poales > Poaceae > Triticum > Triticum aestivum. The sequence goes on along the minus strand of NC_057801.1, from coordinate 835,457,649 downwards.
TAAGCACATATATGCTTTCGCGAGAGGCACTGGTTTATTACTTAGAAAAGAAAGAAAAACTTGTTTTTTTTGCGTACGTGAGAGGCATTGATTTATTACTCATGGAGGCGTAGATTTGCTTCCACGGGAGGCACAAACTTACTTCTCATGGCGACTTAGATTTTCTTTCACGAGAGACATAGGAAAAGGAAAAACAAGGCTTTTTTTGTTTCCGCGTGAGGGATGTGCCTCTCGGAAAGGATAAAAAACGCGTTTTTCATGAGATGCGCAAATTTGCTTCTCATGGGGCCACATATTTGATTTCGCGAGAGGCACTGTGCCTCTCGAAAAAAGAGGTTTTTTCCCATGAGAGACAAATTTGCTTTTCATGGAGGCACATATTTGCTTTTGAGAGAGGCATAGTTTTTTACATCAAATCGACAAAACCCATACTAGTTCGATAACATGAAGGAGTGGGAAAAATTGCAAGAAGTGATAATCTAGAACCTTCGGATGTCCTTAACATACTCCTCACAGGATAGAATGCTTGACTAGTTAATTGTACTGAGAAGAAACAGAAAGCCTGAGATGAGAAAATAGGAGAAGCATGACCAAACCAAGCTTGCCTAGAGATCCGGAGGGAAAAGCCACATAGGAGGACATTGATTACCACCCAACACGTAGTACCCCACTGACATGATCCCCGCGTCGGTGTTGTCAACACTTTCACCTTGCTTGTAATACGCATGGCAACCATCACTGTTTGAGCTCGTCAAGAATTTCTTGGCGTCATTGGGCAAACATTTTTTTCGTGGATAGCATCGATGATCGGAGTAATAGATGTGGTTTCTTCGTGGACTGCAATGCTCCCCTATTGACACGTGCAATGCCTTGGAGAACGTCGGCCCCAAGAACAAGGCATGGTCGCCTAGCCTTTTCAGAGGTTCCCAATGGTACGTGCCATCTCCGGCGTAAACTAGCTCGAGACAAAAGAAAATAGGCAACGTTTTATTGCGTGACCACCACCATGACCCTCTCGTCTTCCTCACCGCTATCATGATCTTGCCACGTAGCTCAACAATGTACGCGGCATGCTCGTTCGGATCTCCATTGGCCGCGTACCAGTACCCCTGGTCATGTATAATCAGCCATTGGGGATCTCGACGGGACAGGCCATGTTTGGCTAAGCCAATCTTGAACCTAACCATGGCCATTGTTTCTGACATGAGGCAATAAAGATAGCCGTTGCAGAAGGCAATATCCATGACTGTCTGCCCGGGAAATATATTTGGCAACCATGCAGACTTGGAGCGGCCAAGTCCGCAGATGGCGACTTCAGAACAGCCAATGATGGCAGCGAGGATACAATCTCTCGAGGTTGGCCGCTCGGAGAATATTACCTTCATTGGAACAAACCGATCGTCGGCGTGTGGGCATAACCGGATTACACTCCTTTGCTTCGCCGAGAGGGCCACCTCGGCACCAGAGAAAAGGTTGATGATCCTCAGCGGGGCTTCCGAGACGGCGACCCATCCGCCGTCATAGCAGCCGACGATGCACCCGCCGACAACCTCGCTCGGAAACCGGAAGCGCGACAGGATGGTGCCGTCCTCGAGGCAGTACGCATGCTTCGCCCCGTCGTTGCTTCCTGGGTCGAGGATCAGCCACGGGAGCACACGACGCGGCGGCTGCATCTGTGCAATGGCGCGCCATGACGTGCACACTGCGGCGAAGCGTACGCGGTTGTCCGCGGAGGCGACCCTGGAGTAGACAAGGGTGAGGATATCGTCAGGGAGCATCGACCACCTCTCCGGCTCAGCGGCCTCGATCCTAATAATGCCGTCGTGGCAGGCCGCCGGCGTGTGCGTCGGCTCCTCCCCCATCTTTGTGGCTGTCTGCGTGCGCCGGGACGATCGCAGTTATAGATCGATCGATTGACACACAAGGCAACCCTCAGAAAAAATAAAGATTGACACACAAGGCACGAAGACGATTAGGACTCGGGGTGCATCTTGGCCCGGCCCAGCCCACTCCGCCCGTACGTTTCCTGCACTAGCTTTTTGGGTAAGTAATGAGTGTATTCTTTGTGTATTTTGGTTCCGAACAGGACTCATACTTCGATACAAAAGCTAATTGCTCATACTTTGTGTATTTTGGTCTTTGTTCTTCCATACACCAGAGCTCTGACATATTCTATACTAGCAGATTTAATAGTGTATTCCGCATGATCTTTTTAATAATTCTATGTACAAAGTAAAGAGAACAGTGCACCTTGAAAAAAATACCATGAATGTTGAGGAGAAACCAAGAGAACATAATCACTGGAAAAGCAAGACAAAACAATCTAATTAGCTAAAGACATGGAGGTAAAAGCCACATGGGAGGATGAATTTGAGCGCCACTCAACACGTAGTACCCTACCGACGTGATTCCCTCCATGCTGTCATCAACGCTTTTGTCTTCCCTGTAGTACGCACGGCAACCATCGTCCTTGGCGTCGTCGGGCAGACGTTCCTTTCGTGCGTAGCATCGATGGTGGGTGTAGTAGACATGGTTTCTACGCGGGCCACCGCTTTGACCCAACGGCACGTGCATCGCCTTGGCACACGTTGGCCCCAAGAACAATGCGTGGTCCCTCAGGCTTGTCATCTCTTCCCATCTGTATGATTGATGTGCCATCACTCTATTTGTGTCGGCATCAACTAGCTCCAGAAACAAGAAAAAAGGCCCACGTGTGTTGCGCGACCATGACCGTGGCCCCTTGGTCCTTCTCACTGCCATAACAAGATTGCCACGTAGCTCAACAATGTATATGGCGTGCGCGTCTGGATCACCCTCGCACCCCAAGTAAAGGTTTTCCACCACTGTTTGATTTTGTATATCCAGCAAGTGTACACTTTTCAACACTACCATGCTTCTATGGTCTATGCCGACCTCAAATTTGAATATCTCCTTCCATGACGTGAGGCAGTAAAGATCGCCATTGCAAAAGGCGATATCGATGAGCGGCCTCCAATTACAACTTCCTCGTGCCCATGCACTCTTCTGATGGCCAAGCCCAGATATAGCAACTTCATACCCACCCGTAATTGCAGCGAGGATACAATCACTCGAGGTGGGCGGCTTAGAGAATATCACCTTCATCAGAAGAAACCGGTCATCCACGGAGAGCGTCACGTCGGGATAAGTAATACTGAGTTCTGTTACAACCACCTAAAAACTTGTTTGGGATATTTAACTAATCCGTGGATAAGTAATACTGAGTTTTATAAAATCTCAAAAAGCCCGTTTATAGAAAAACGACTAATAGTCGTTTTTCTACAAAATCATTGTTCTACCATTGCGCTGGCCAGTACACCGCACGGCCTATTTGGCTATTTGGTTACGTGGGCTGGTTCAGCTTCATCGTCTACATATTCATTAATTATTTTTAGTCTACTTTTGCGTCCAAATGTCGTCCTTGCTGGTAGCTCTGGCGATCGTTGCCGGCGCCGTCCAACTCCACACTGTGACAGCGGCGACGTCGAACTCCGTGATGTTCGTTCTCTGACGAGACCACGTCGCCAGGGCTTGTCCGGTGCCACATGTTATCTCCGCCATGCTCAGCTTGGGCGTGGCCGGCACCGCCGCTGGCAACATCCTGCTTCATACCGGCGTGCACCCGCCCATGTACGGGCGTCACTGCCACTGCTACATCGACCTGCCGCGTGCACAGGAAGGCTTCAAGAAGGCTACAAGCGAAGAGCCATGGCCTCTGGGACGAGCGGAAGGCAACTTCCAGGTATTCACACATGTACCTAGCCTCAATGCTATACCAAAACCACTATATCTAACCAAGTTTTTGCCTTCACGTTTCACCACTTGGATGAAAGCAACTTGAGAAGCTGTGGGCTGCCGACACGTGTATTAATTTGGGCTACAGGGGTGTACAAATTCATTGTGACTGTAGATTTTGATGTAAATTTTGTTAACTGATTCGCATTTTTGTGTGTGCACTTGGGGTGGCTTCAGCGATTTCCTAATGATCCGGGGCAGTCTGTTTGATTTGGATTTCTTTCCTGCATGTGTGTGTTGACTGGCCTGGGCCGATTTATGGTGATGCGGTTATTGCATAGACTCCCGTTTCTCCCTCTCAATTTTCTCCGCGTGTCCCTCTCTGTCAAAGGCTCGCGAGGCATCCCGTGGTTGCTCCACCTCCACCGCCCACCGCTCAACAGCATGCCGCCGCTCACCAGCGTGGTCGTTTATAAAAAGCTCTTGTCCCCTCCCCTTGAGTTCACTGCGCACGTCTCCCAGATTCTCGGCGACGCAAAACCCATCGTTCCCGACTTCATTGATGGCCGATGCATCGCCGGAGTTCTCACCGCTGGGCCGCATCCCCTTCCTGGAGTTGGCCGGCGTAGCTCTCTCTTCCACTTCTGCCCCCACCTCCTCCCAGCCAGGCGCTCCAATCATGGCGCGGAGGCCGGATCGAGCCCATATGGCGTGGCGGCGGCCGAATTCACAACGGCGATGACACCCAGCGGTCCCCGCTGGCCCAACCAAGTTCGTTTTCCTCTCCCCATCCTCTCCCGTGAGCACCCTCGATTTCGTCTCGCCGGTCCAGGCCACTCGCAGCAGCCAGCCACCTATAGCAACTAGCAACTCCATGGCTCTCGCCGCCTTCTAGGTTGTGGCGGAGCCCCGCTCCAGCACACAACGCATGCCGATTCACTTCTGTTCCTTTACGGAACCATCGCCAGCCTGCCGGAAGGGAAGGCGACGGCCGGTGCCAAGGGCTGCAGAGTGGGCACCGTGCTGGCCCTTGCCATCCCCTCCCACTGACAGGCCTTTCCATGTTTTATCCCCATTACCATTGACGAGGACAGATCATAGGATACCGCTGCTGGGAGCCTGGGACATGTACTATCATGACAATGTCAGGAGAACCTTCATCTCTGGGCGTGAGATGCATCTGCATTTCCCAAAAATTGATCCCGTGGACAAGATCAGGTGGATTACTGTAACTGCTCTTATATCTTGGTTGATATTTTCCATTTTTAAATTAGCGACGACGAGCAAGAAGGTGATTTTGATGTGAAAACAAATAGAAGGAAACACTCCTATATGTAGCAACCACAATTTATTATTTATAGTTAGGCACAACTGAAGTCTCGAGTGTTCAACCCATGGATAAGCTTTTTTCAGCTCTCATCTCTATATGGATATGCTTTTTTCAGGTTAGTGATTCAGGAGTTCCTGCCAAGACTGGCTTTTGGAAGTTATGCTTGCTTCACCAGTTGGGTTTAACAAGGACATAATCAATTCTCTGTTGGTAATTAGAAGATAAAATCTGGTTCAAGAAAACTTCTCTTTTGCTTATTTGCTTGTTTCTGAATTTTACTAATCTTTTTTCATTTTCTTTTTTTCAGGTTAGTAGTACGGGAGTTCCTGTCAAGAATGACTTTTGGAAGTTATGCTAGCTTCATCAGTTGGGCTTTCTGTACAAAACTAAGATAATTTATTTTGGTACTTGCGGTTAGTATTACACAGATGGGTGATGCACACATACTTCACCCGTGTATCTGTTCATGTATGTTGTTATTAGCTAATTAGACAAAATTCCTCTGTTTGTATGGTGTTTGTGATGATGCTATCAATTCACTAAACACTAAAATACCGGGTTGTGCTTTCAAATCTAGCAAATTAATTTTCTCTATTGCTTCTTTTCCAGGCAGAAGTATTAGATCTATTCTGTGCCATAAGTCTTACTGTCAAAAAAATTATATAAGCAGCGCCTGATGATTATAGGTAACTCATATTAAGAACTTTGCTTTAGCAACAGAATTCGGATAAATTTGCAGTTTTGCACCAATGAAAAAGGTATTACATACCAGATACAAGATATAAGCCATGCTGAACATTGTGATCCTACAGCAGATATGCCAAGTGCTTCCTCATGAAATGGATAGTAGTGTCAATGATGAAAAAAGTAGATCGGCCAATCTAGGTAGCATCAGAAGTGGTCTCCATGAGAAAGTAAACTGCCTAATGCCATCTTCCGAGAAGGCTGGACATGCAAAAATTGACAAGAAAGTAGTGTTGGACAGTTCTCTCTGCAACAATGAATAAATTCATTTTATTACTGTATAGCCATGGTGGCAATATTTTTTGGATAACAAGAAACAATTTGCTCAAATAATCTCAGTAGAGATAACATTGCGGTCTATCAGGAAAAAAAGTTAGCTATTTAATTAAATAGAAAACTCTGTCACTCATTGCTACGGATGCTAAACAATTAGACTAACTGATAGAAAAGTATATATAGAGTAGTTACATTTCTTTATTCCAAAAACAGATGATGGATGTTAATCGTACAAGAACACGAGGATGACAAACATAAATTGATCACATATATTATCACCACGAGTCGATTTAATTGGTGGTAATTTTTATTTGCGATGGAAACAAAGTGGAATCAAATGATTCAACCAACCAAAAGAAAGAGAACAAAGGACGAAAGTGCCTTTCTGCTCCCGAGCTCATTTGAGCTCGGTGAACAGTAAAATCAAAAAAAAATTCAAAAAATTCCAAAAAAAATCTCAGAGAAACATTGACAAAAGTTCTAAGTGCTTGCAAAAATTCATCATGAAATCACATTCCTGTAAGGCGTGGCAAAAAAAAACAAATCCAGCCTCCAAAATGCTTTTGAAAGTAGCATTTTCAGAGTACCGATTTTGTTTTTTTTTTGCCACGCCTTCTAGAAATGTGATTTCATGACGAATTTTTGCAAGCACTTAAAACTTTTGTCAATGTTTCTAGCCAAAAAAAATTGGAATTTTTTGAAATTTTTTTGATTTTTTTTCGATTTTACTGTTCACCCGAGCTCATATGAGCTCGGGTGCAGAAACTCCACGTCCAACAAAGGATGCTTACTGAGCTGAATGAGTCAGGGTGCTCTACTACTGGATTGAAAGTAATAATAGGTAGATCCAGCGACTCAGTGGTAGATGTTAATCGACCCCACAATGTCAGGCAGCCGCCCTGGCTTTGCCCGGAAGTCACCACTAAAATTACAGCAAGAAATATGAAGTAATGTGTATCTTCCATGCTGGGGTTGTACCAGTGTATTGACTCCGTCAATGCACCAACCTGGAAGAAGAAGAACTGTTTGTGGAGTGGGGAATTTCTTTTCTGAGGAGAAAAATGTTTAGTACGTCTCTAAGTTACTGAACTGTCCCCCTAGACAAAGATGAGTTTAATATTGCCCGTTGACACAGAGAAGGCCTACTATCACATACCGCTTATTGGACTGTCTAACATTAGTCTCATTCCAAACCCCACATATCCAGGAAAGAAGCTTACATCAAAGAGAAAGCTACAAATTGGATGATTGGTCTCTATGAAATTGATGTTATACTTACTTTATTTTCGAAAAGGGGATTACCCCGGCCTCTACATCAAATGATGCACACAGCCGCGCCATATTATTAAACATAAATCAAGTTCCTGTCAGCAAGTTCCAGACTTATTTCATTAAGTAGTTTTCTTCTATTTGAACTCAATTTCTTCAATTGCTCTGAGCCGTGAGCTTATATTAGCCGGGAGCTCATATATATTTGGCATTGTGAACTCATTTTAGTTTTATTTATGAAATCATTATGTGAACTCCTTACTTTTTTGGGGAGATGTGAATTCAGATTCATCTATGAATCATGGTTGAAGTGTCCCTTGCCAATGTACGGAGGGCTACATACTTGTGCCACTTCTACCTACAATTCCATTGCTGCCTTTGAATAAGCTACAACAAGTGCAACAAAACAGATTGCAGCAAGTAGCTTATGGAATAAAATTTGCAATATTACTCATTTGTCATATTGTCGCTCATTTGATCCTGGCTGTGAAACTAAACGTGACATGCTATTCTTCATGTAATTTCCAAATCGCAATCCATAATCAAGCAAAAGATTACAACAAACGTGACTTACATGTTGCTTGCATTCAACATCTTCAGGACCTACACACGCATCCATCTCCTCCTCCGGCCGCTGCTGCCATCACGCCACTTGTTCAGGACCTGCACAAGGCATCGTCTTCTATTCAGCACAACCCTTGCCACTAGAACACTTCTCCAGCAGGGGAGGGCGAGCTGCGCCAATGAGCCGCGGGGATGGCAAGCACCCGCAGAGAGCTGCGCTATCGCGCGCAGGCGTGGGGGAGAACCCGCAGCGAGCTGCAGTATCTAGCGCAGGCATCCGCGAGGCGAGGATGAACTGCGCCGGCGCCTGCAGACGTGGACGAGAACCGGCGGCGAGTCGAAGTGGCTCGCTCGGGCATCAACGTGGGTGAGCACCGTCGGGGAGCTACGGTTGCTCGCACAGGCGTGGGCAAGCTAGGGCGGAGAGCTGCGGTGGCTTGCGCTGGCAGCGGTGAGGTTCGACGACGAGCAACCCATGATGACAAGAGCGAGGTAGCCTGAGAGCAATCCTTATCCAACCAGTCCACACGCATCAGATAAGGTTAGATAGGATCAGGGGCACTTTGGTCCTTTCAGGTGCCTAGAAAATGGAAAAGAAAAAGGGAAAGTAATGGAAAAAGAAGAAATTGCATGGTAATGAAAGTGAACATGAATTGGATGGCATTTTTTCAAGCAAATCTTGACGGTGACAATTTTGCGAAGCCCCGTGTTGAAAGTGACAAATAACCAATTTTCTTCAAAAAATAAGATAATTCTAACTTTCTTTTATTGTCGGTTTGGCCTGTGTTCAAATTGGGCCACAAGGCAGTCAACTGCTTGCAATTGACTAGGACTAATCCGTACACCAAGCACTCTCACAATCATCCACGAAGGTTACTCAACTCCTTGATTTTCTTGTAGACTGCTTAGTTAATTCAGCGTATTTTGCTCTATCTAGCCTCAATTTGTTTGAAGTGACTCACATGCTAATTATTTCTTCCTCCCTCCTTAACTTATGTTTGTTTTGATTAATTAAAACTTATTGTGCCAGTCAACTCTGTATCCAGCGTATGAATCTGTTTTTTTTTTGCGAAAGCGTATGGTTCGGTTGACTTCTCCACTTCGGTACTACTTATATTTCGCTCCTCTACTACACCGAAACCATTGTAGCAGTCGAGCAAAAAAAAGAACCTTCAATTTGACCACTTAGTTTGAAAAGAAATAAAGATACATGCATCTAGGTTTACAACCTTATTAAACAAATAAGTAGCTGTTGTGTGCACTTAATCTTCAGTGGGAGAAATCAAGGCGACAAGAATTCTCAAAATGGTTTGTCTCCAATTTCAAGCTATTTTGCAATCTTCGAGAGTCAGGTCATGATTTGGAATCGTTGAGAGGCAGGCTGTGCATCCAGCAACAACTTCAACATTGTGTTTACAAGGAACAAACCATCAAGAACAATAGCATAAGAACTAGCCTCATCTCTCTACCACTACATCACAGAGACAAACACAGCTTGAGGGTCAATATCTCAAATCTAACAAGAGAACAAGAGCTTCGCCATTCTGCATCCAATATCCATTATCACTATCTATTGTACATCATTTATGCATGTACCAAATAGACATACCCTTTTCTTGTATGAACTACTTTGCAACGAATCAACTCTTGGGATGAGTTACCAAACATTCAAAAAAGTCAGATAGCGTGTTAATTCATGTGGCGCATGAATTAGTGTAGGAACCAGTTATTTTAGTACATAAAAACTGTATCTGTGCCGTATGGATGGGCGCGGCGTGCCGCCGCGCGGGGAAAAGCTAGTAACTACTACACGAATTCGATGGAAATCATGTCCGAGCCGTTTCATTTACTCACGGTCGATGAATGCAACAGAGGAAGGAGAACAAATCATTGACCTGGCTTGTATTCTTGCACGGCGGAGCTTTTGTAGCTGGACGGAAGGCTGCGCACACATTGGCATTGGCGTTGGTGCTTGACTGGTGGGAGTCGCGGCTCGATGCCGTCTTGGTTGACCAGCGCTAACACTTGCTTGGCGCGGCGCTGGCCAGCAGTTCTTTTAGATTGCCTTCCCAGAAGTTCATGCACGGCCATTCCAGGAACGAAAATCCTAGACACACGGATAGTTACGGGGGTTTCAGGGGGTCAACAACGCTAATTAATTTCTCCCCCTGATTTTCAGTGGGGGTGGGGCCCGCCTCTCTTCTAATCTCCAATCAAAAAGCTCCACCTAATCACAGTCCGTTAAATCCGTAAAAACTATCCCGTGTGTGTAGCATTGCTTTTCCAGGAAAGGACGAGGAGCAACGCTAGACACACGGGGGATTTACAGGGGGACTGCAGGGCGCATAGAATTGATTAGCTGAGATTTTATTAAGTGAGGCAGGCCCACCTGTTAATTAGAGAAGTGCATCGCCGCATGCAGCCTGGTCCGTGAAATTTCATTGTTTTTGCCCATGCGTGTAGTACGATAATACTACATTCACAGGGATGTTTCAACTGGCTTCACGGACTGAGGAACGTGGCCTAATTTAATTGGCCCCCCTGATTCTAAGTGGTGGGGCCCGTTCTACTTAACTAAATCATATCCATTGGTCTTTATTTAGCCCGTAAAACCCCGTAAAGTGCCCGTGTGTGTAGCATTACTTTGGACGAGGAGCAATGCTAGATACACAGGGGATTTACATTGGGATTACTGGGTGGTAAGAATTGATTGGCTAAGATTTGGTTTAGTGTAGCCCATGCAGCCTGGTCCGTGAAATCCGTCACTTGTGGCCATGCATGTAGTACTATTGCAGGACGAGCTCGTCATGCCACCATCTCCGGTGCTAAACATAGCCTACGTAGGTAAATAAACAGGACCGCCAATCTCTACTTCTAATGGAGCAGTTGGTAGTCTCGCTTCCAGGTTTTTTTTTCGTCCCACCTTTCATGGTTTTTTTGGTACCTCCTCCCACCTTCGCTGGTTATTTTTCGCAGATTTTTTTTCGTCTCCTCCCCCCACTTCATCGGTTTATTTTCATGTCACCCTCTCACACAAGAAAGAAATCTGAACAGATCAGAACTTTCCATACTGGCGCATGTTATTTAATAATGTAGAATCAATCACGAACAATCTCTAAAGATCAAATCTAAATTAATTAACCTTACCTTAAATCACTCAATCACATTAATTAGAAAACAAATAATTGATTTTCAGAAAAATCGCTCAATCACATTAACCTTACCTTAACTCATGGATGGTAATCAATCTCCAAAGAAAGGAAACAATACATCGAGGGAGCAGTAAATAAACTCCCTTTCTTATGACATGTATATGATCTTCCCTTCCCTCTCCGTTGTCGAGCGTTCTTGATTCTCGAGGCCGATGCTTGGGCTGCATCACTGGGTCGCGACGGTGCCGGAGGACGAGGACGGCGAGGCCGGGTGCCGCGGCACCACGTTGGCCGCGGCCGGTGAAGGGGGCGAAGAAGGGCGGCTTCCCTGGCCCGGACGGCGCCGACGCCGACCCGGGCCACCTCCTCCGCGTATTCTTGGAGCTGTGGCTGGCCGATTTACATGAAATTAATTCCCTCAGTTGTGGTGGCAAATATAATACACATAATCCATATTGTTATGCACTAGCATGTGTGTGTGTGAAATAGATGGATTATGGTCCCGTACCCAATAAGATGGATATGTATGTGTGTGTGTTAGAGAGAGAGAGAAAGAGGGAGAGGGGGAGAGAGAGTGAGGAAGAGGGGGGGAGAGAGAGTGTGTGTGAGGATTTGATGGTAAAAAAGGTCGCCAATGTCACTTGATATGTATGAGAATATTAATATTGAACTCTTAAAGTTAATGTGGCCCCGATGCAACGCACGGACGTTCTTCTAGTTTCGATAGATAGACAGTTCAATAATAAAGTTTTATGTTACTTTCTCTCGGATCAACAACACCACACATCCTGGATTCTTCTCATCATATTCATAGGGACAAGTAGCTCCATCGTCATCTGTCTTGTCTTCGTCATCGGAACCCATCCCCATGTACTCCTTTTGGATCTCCATATTGCCCCTGGTGAGCAGATCCACATGAACCTTGTCCTCCAACCCTACTTTATCGCCGGCCTTCTTGTTCTTGCCTCACAAAGCTCGTCGAGGAACTTCTTTCTTTTGTCCATCCACCCAATCGGCGCCGAGGCCGTGGATTTCGCCGACAGTGGGGATCACAGGGCAAGACAAAAATAAGCGGATGTCGTGGTCGGACAGCTGGACCATGCTCGGGTCAGTGACAGACGCGGCCTTGGGCATGGACTCCCCCACGACTATCGACCACCACCTCCATCTATGATGAGAAATCGCTGCCGTCTGCGGGAAGGTTAGAACTTAGAAGAGTGGCCTTGACTCTCTTCTGCAGCGCTGCGTCATCTTTTGGCAAGAGGTCCAAGGTGACTAGGCAGTTGCCAAGTTCCCGGGACGATGGGAACGAGCGTCGAGGATCGCCAAGTGGGCAATAGTAGGGAACTATGGGGGTACTAGTGGTACCAATCCGTCACAACATGTTGAAGTGTGGTACTTCCATGCAATTAACTCCAGCACCTCTCATCTCCTTTTCCAGTCAGCCGCCATCCCTTCGGTTATATGTGTTGCTCCTCCGACGAGCCTCGTCGTCTGCATAACCAAAAGGGGAGTTTGCCACCGCCTGTATACTCCCTCCACCGTGACCACCACTGATTTTTTGAGTACCCACCCCGGACCTCCCCCCTGTTTTTTTTATCCTTGCCTCTCCCTCTTACCCCATCCATCCATTCCCGAGATTGGTGCCGCAAGCCAAGATGCCTCTGCCTAGCAACGATAACCGTCCCGTTACACCGACGCCCAAAGTTGGCCAAAGAAAAACATAGAGGAAATACTTTTAAGGTGAAATTCACAAAAAATAAACACTTGCAAACATGAAAGTGCGTTATATCGACTAGAGGGGGGGTGAACAGGCGATTTTTATGAGTTCTTCAATGAGGAATTTTTCGGTGAGGAAATTCCTAAGTGAAGAACTACTTGCAGCGGAATAAGTACTCAGAAGTAAGCATAAGAGAATGCGGGCATAGTCATCATGATGAACTGAAGACAATCAAAGAGTACAGAAAGCGTAAACACAGGATAGCACAAGATGAAGACAAATAGACTGAAGAATTGAACTGAGGAAATTGAGAAAGTCTTCAGTCAAAGTCTTCAAACACAGATATGGACGAACACTCAACACAGTAAAGAGGAAATGAAAGAGTTGAGGAAATAGAACCAGTTAGGTTGGTGAAGACAATGATTTGGTAGACCAGTTCCAACTGCTGTCTCAATTGTACGTCTGGTTGGAGCGGCTGAGTATTTAAACTCGAGGACACACAGTCCTGGACACCCAGTCGCTGAGCACGCAGCTCAGGACACCAAGTCCTCACCGTATTCTCCTTGAACTAAGGTCACACAGACCTCGTCCAATCACTCGTGGTAAGTCTTCAGGCGACTTCCAAACCTTCACAGACTTGGTCACTCGGCGATCCACAATTCCTCTTGGATGCTCTAGACCATGACGCCTAACCGTCTGGAAGAAGCACAATCTTCAAAGGTAACAAGCGTCGGATCCATGCAGGATCAATCTCTTCAGTGATGCTCAATCACTTTGGGTTTGTAGGTGTTTGGTTTTTGGGTTTTTCCTCACTCGATGATTTTCGCTCAAAGTCTTCGGAGGATGGGTTGCTCTCAAATGACAAGTGTAAAGTCTCTCGGACCAGCCAACCAGCTAGTGGTTGTAGGGGGCGGCTATTTATAGCCTAGGAAGCAGCCCGACATGATAAGACATAAATGCCCTTCAATGATATGACCGTTAGGTGGATAAGATATTTTGGGACAGCTGGCGCACAGCACAGCAACGGTCGGAAATTTGACTCTCAAATTCCTCAGGGCTATCATGTTCCTCACTGTGTAGGCAATCCGCACTGGCGAATTCCTAACTCCTCAGTCAGAACAAATTCCTCAGCGACCAGAAGAACTTCATCTCTGTCACTGAAGAAATTGACTGAACTGTATGAGATTTCCAATGGCTTCACTTGAAGGGATTGGTAGGTGTAGGATTTTGAGTTGAGCATCACATGGAAATTTTTCCTTAGTATCTCAAGAAAGAGAAAACGAAACTACGAAAACAAAAGTCTTCACGCTTCATGTTCCTCAAATGAATACCAAGTCTTCAAGGCCACACCAATTTCTTCACTTTCAAAGTCTTCAGAAAGTCTTCAGAATATCAAAGTCTTCAGTCGAAGAACTTCATTTTTAGGGGTCGACTTTCTCTGTAAATATCAAACTCCTCATGGACTTATAGACCTGTGTACACTCATAAACACATTAGTCCCTTAACCTATAAGTCTTCAATACACCAAAATCACTAAGGGGCACTAGATGCACTTACAATCTCCCCCTTTTTGGTGATTGATGACAATATATGTTAAATTTTCAACGGGTATAAACATATGAAGTGTAAATACTGATATTGAGGAATTTGATTGCAAGATATAGAAGAACTCCCCCTGAAGATGTGCATGGTGAGGAATTTTGCTTTTAAGGCATTGCACATTTGAAGAGTTGAATCATGGAGATCTCCCCTATATCTTGTAATTCATACACGCATTTGACATATAATATGAAGAATTTGAAATGCATGATGAAATATGGTGACTGATGTAGTTCAGCATGCGTTTATTAACATATAATGAGGAATAAGCATGCAGAGGAACACATCAAAAGTATCAGAGCACCATCGGGTTTAAGATTACAACTCGATCCAATAAAGTTTCAGAAGAACGAGAGTTGTAACTTAGCAAAAAAAATGCCCATATAGTATACTAGACCCGCTTGAAGACTAACTCACATTTCTCCCCCTTTGTCATCAAATGACCAAAAGGGTTGAAACTGAGGACTAACGCCCCTGAAGAATTTCAAGTTGATGAAGGAGCGCCAGCGTTGTCGGGGTCGGTTGTCGTAGTAGGGCCTGCCGCAGTGTCGTCCAAGTCTTCATTTTCATCAGTGTCGTGTGATGAAGAATAGGAGCTGGCTACCAGGGAAGGAACCTTGACCTTCTTGAATTTCTTCGGTGGAGGTATAGACCAGTCAAATTCTTCCTTGAGACCCATTCTCTTCAGTTCTTCTGCGCTGTAGACATTAGAAAGAACAGCCCAGGTGCGGTTGAAGGTTTCATGGAGGTAGTATTGGTTTTTCTTCACTGCATTGTGTGTTGAGGTCATGTTGTGAAGAATTGAACCAAACTCACGCTTGACCCATTTATGATTGCGATCAACCTTCTGACGAAGACTGAGGAGTAACTCACGATCAGTCATCACCCTGGGTGCTGTGGCTTGAGGATTTTGCTTGGCTGAGGTATTGGCGGCAGAGTCATGTGTGGCAGAGTCATCATTGGTGGAGTAGGATGCAGCTTTGCGAAATTGACCATCCAATGGATGAATGCCTTCATCTATCACAGCAGTTGCCTTGCCCTTGTCATCAGTTGAGGAAAATGTCCGTTTGAGGACTTCAATTGGAGGCAAGTAGTTGCAGTGGTTCAGAGTGTCAGCCTTGTAATTGAGTGAAGACCTTGTCCTGATGAACCTCATAATCCATGGTGCATAAGGCTTCAGCCCAAAAGGTGACATAGCAATGTTTGCCAGAGTCCTCATGAAGAAATGATGGAAGTTGATGGGAACGCCATGAATGATATTGAAAAGCATATTCTTCATGATGCCAATGACTTCTTCATCATTTGAGTCGTGGCCTTTGATAGGACTCATTGTCTTCGTCAGAATGCGATAGACAGTCCGAGGCACATACAGTAATTCCTTGACGAAGAATTTGGTTCGAGGTGCCTGTCCTGGCTTCAAACGCTTCATCAGCACTTGCATGTAATGATTTGAAAGCTCAGGTTCGTTGTAGATGCAACGAGCACCATCAAGGGGAGGACTGAGTGGGAGGGCACGAAGCAATTCAGTTGCTGGTGCCTTGTAGTGAGTATTTTCTGTCATCCAGTCCAATACCCATGAGTTCACATCTTCAGAATCTCCGGTGATGTGCAGCGTCGCATAGAATTGAAGAATGAGTTCTTCATTCCAATCACAGATGTCAGTGCAGAAATTCAGCAATCCTGCATCGTGAAGAACACTGAGGACTGGCTCGAAGCCTGGCAGAGATTCCATGTCCACGTGAGGCATATGTGCATGATCGAAGACTTTGTCTTTGTTGAATAGTACAGAGGAATAGAAGTTGGCTTGACTAGCAGTCCAGAAATGCCTCTTTCTTATGCGAGCAGAGTCATAAGGGTTGTAGTCAGTGAAGAATGCATGCTCGCCGAAGAAATCTTCAGCCTTGAACTTTTGCTTCGTTGAGAATGGATTCTTTGGCTTTGGCAGTGGAGTGTCAGTGAGTTGCATCACTACCTCTGGAATCGCAATCTCAGGTTCTTCAGGCTGAGGATTTTCTGGTTCCTCTTCATATGCAGTCTGCGTGTTCATAGGATCAGCAGTAGCAGGTTCTTCAGCGCTAGTGGCTGGAATTTATTCATGCACGGATGAGTTGGGATGAGTTTCTTCAGAGCCCATTTGAACCGTTGGTGCAGGGGACTAAGGGATTTGTTGGATTGGGGTGAAGAGTGGAGAATTGGGATGCTGACTTTTCCAAAAGTCATCATTCATCACAGGCGTGGTGCATCCAATATCCACGTCTTCGTCTTCAATTTCCTCAACACCAGCCTCTTCAGCTGTGAACTGAGGCATAGGCGAGGAAATGATTGGTGTTGAAGGGATTGAATCCACTTCAATTTCTTCATCAATCTGCTCTAACGAAGCAGCAGAATGATTTTCTTCATCAGATCCGCTTGGGATCTCATACTCTTCACCAAAAGGAACAAGGTCCTTTGATGGAATGGAGGAAATTGGAACAGCATCGATTGGATTTTCAAAAGAGCTTGTCATAGGCTTCATTTTCTTCGGGGCTGAAGAATTTAAAGCAGCTGATGCTTTCCTTTTCTTCACTGCAGCTCGCTCTGCAGCCTTGGTCTTCTTCACATCAGATGCAGATGGAAGGATTGGAGTTGGTGTAGGCGCGGGAGGAGCTGAGGAATCTGGTTGAATTTCCTCAGGCGCAACTGATGCAGTTATCCTGACTTCTTCAGTTTCTTCAGGCGCACCACTAGTGGATGCCCTGGCAATTTCTTCAGCGGCTGGAATGGAGTCATCAGCCCTGGAACTAGCATTGTCTTCAGCAGGCTGAAAATCATCAGCGGTGCTGGCATGTTCTTCAGCAGGCTGAGCAGAGGCTCCAGCCTGAGGAATTTCTTGTTGCGTTGGGGCTGCAACATTTGTGAACTTCTTTGTCAGATTGACAAATCTGACTTTGGCTCCTTGCCAATCAGCATAGTAAGCATTGAAGTCATCACTGAGGGCTTTGATTTCAGACTGGATCTTCACAAGTTCACCAGTTTTCATAGAGACAACGTTGTTCTTCAGGAATTTCTCCTTCCTGTACTGTGCTTTCTTGATCTGTCTGGCCTTCTCATATTTCCATTTCTCTTCAGAGATGAAATGGGTCAGCATGTGACTTTGTCCAGGTGTCAGATGAAAATCAGGCATAGGTGTCTCCGGATCCTTGTGACAGAGATCAATGTACTCGAGGATCGCCCTTGGATCCAAAAGCAGTGGCACAGGTGTGCCTTTGGCTCTAGCGGCCCTTTCTTGTCGGTCTCTGATGATTTCTGCAAGTTCGTCATCATCAGCTTCATCATCAGATGGCACTTGGAAGGCGACCTGTTTCTTCTTCGGACTTGGCCGAGGACCTCGTCCAGCAGTTGCCTTTTTCTTCAGCAGAGTGGGGCCTGATGAAGAATTTGGTGCAGCTGAGGAACTTGCTGAGACACCAGAGGCAATAGAGATGCCTGCAGTCCTTTGGCACGTGGCCAGATGCACAGGTGCAGAGGACTTTGGAGGAGCTGCTGAGGACTTTGTAGGAGCTGAGGATTTGGGAGGAGCAGGAGCAGCATGAGGAACTGGCCGTGAGGGCATTGAAGATCCTGGCCGTGAGGGCATTGCTGAGGATTTTGGCCGTGAGGGCACTGTTGGTGAAGCACTTGGCTTGTGCGCTGGCTTCTTTGCCATTGATCTTCTGGGCTGAACAGGGGCCTCAGTGGCAGCAGCAGTAGCAGAGTCTTCATTGAATTTCCTCACTGCTTCTTTGGCTTGTCTCGCCAACTTGGCTTGGCCCTTGGCCCATTCTTCAAGAAAGTCCTCACCATGCTTGATGCTGGTGGGGTCAGCTTCTTGGCCAGGTGCCAATGGAGCTCTTGGGCATGGAGGATTCAGTGCGAATTTCTCCATGTACTTTGGAGTAACATATCTGTACTCCCTCCATTCCCTTGCCCATCTCCTTTCAATCCTCTGAGTGTGCACCTTGCGCTGATTTTTGTTTTCCTTGCCAAACTTGGCTTCATCAGGTGTGCAATAGTCAGCGTATATGTCCTCAGGTATCTCGAAAGCAGTCATGACCTCGGGCATCTTTCCTCCTTTCTGTGGCTTCTTTCCTTCTGCCATATTCTTCAGCTGAGGAATTTGAACAATCGAATTCTCTGAAGAAGTATGCAACTTTTCTTCGAGGAACGCTGCAAATGAGTTAAGTTGATGAGAACCTAGTGATTCAGCAGCGGACATGAGTACCTGTGAACAGAGTATAGTTGCGAGGAATTTGGAGAGGTCATATGCGTTCTCAGAAGGTCTTTCAAAAAGAACTAGTTTGGGGAATTTGACCAGATGAGCCTTGAAGAATTTCACTAAGCGATCTTTGTCTTAGGTTCCAGAGTTGTATAGATCGAGGATCCACGCAATTGAGGAATCTTGAAGAAAAATCATTGCTTAGAGAAACGAATCAAGAGCATATTTCGTTTGAGGTGTTCATATGTGTGAAGATTTGAAGAATAAACACCTTTGCAGATTTTCAGGAAGGTTTGAGAATCAAAGCGAGTAATAAAATTAACTTTTAATTACCCGAACTGAAGAACACGACGAACTGAGAAGTGTAGATTAGAAGTTCGTCAGTTCAGATCTCCCACGCCCTAACTCGGTGGAGGAAGACAGCTACAGCGGCGGCGGAGTGAAGATTTCCACGGTCGGCGCGAGTACGACAGCGACGAGGTCGAGGCAGTGAAGCTCTTCCTCACCGGCGACGATGGAGTAGCGGCGGCGCTAGGGTTTGAGAAGCTCGAGCGAGAGAGAGAGCGGTCGAGCGGAGTAAAGGAAGTGAGAAAGGGGAGAGGGGGTATATATAGCCACTGTGAAAAACCGTTCGCCCGAAGATTTTGGACGAGCGTGCCCCTGGCCCTTCTCATTCGCTTGACATGTGTCACTCACGTACTGAAAAGTGGAGATTGTGTTAGATCGTGGGTGAATAGATAAGTTTATTGTGGGATGCGGAACGGTTTGAGCGGCAAAGCCGAAAATTTGGATAAGATAAGTTAAAAGTTTCGTTCGCAATTTCTTCAGCTGACAAAAACACAGTGAAGATTTTGAACGAGTTTCAAATAGAACGCACATGAAGAATTTGTGAATAGCTTGGGTTGAGTATAGCATAGAGGGGGAAGGGTCCGATCACATTCACTTAACAGAAAAAGCAACTTGAAAAAATAGCCATAAGTGAATGCTGTAGAGGACATAAACCCACATATATATATATATATATATATATATATATATATATATATATATATATAGTCAATGAAGAAAGACAACGGAAACAGTGAAGATTTTGCAAAGTTGAAGAATTTGAAAAAACTGAAGAATTTCAAAACTGAGGAAAAATTCAAATTGAAGATTTTCAATTTTGGTGGTGGCGTGACCCACCGTATAAGAATGATGATTTCAGACACCGCGTACAATTGTCGTAGGGTTCTGAGAATCAAATTCTTCATTAATTTCTTCACACTTAGAATGTTATTCTTCATTGATTGAAGAAAAACATTTCTTCATGTGTTGCATATCTAAGTAATCAATTTTGCATAAGTGTCAGGATGTGTGTCCTTTTCAAAGAACATTCGAAGATTCTAAGATATTTAGCTCACACCGCAACTTGCTAAATCTCTTCTCATCCAAGGGCTTTGTGAAGATATCGGCTAGCTGTTCTTCAGTCTTCACATGCTCAATGGAGATGTCGCCCTTCAACACATGATCACGAAAAAAATGATGATGAATCTGAATGTGCTTTGTCTTCGAGTGCTGAACTGGGTTGTGAGCAATCTTGATGGCACTCTCATTGTCACAGTAGAGAGGCACATTCTTCACGTTGATGTCGTAGTCCTTGAGAGTTTGCTTCATCCACAGCAATTGAGCACAACAAGAACCAGCAGCAATGTACTCAGCTTCCGCAGTAGACAGTGATACGCAGTTCTGTTTCTTCGAGGACCAATAGACCAAAGATCGTCCGAGGAAATGACGAGTACCAGATGTTGACTTGCGGTCCACACGATCACCAGCATAGTCAGAGTCAGAATATCCGATGAGATCAAACGTAGAGCCCTTGGGGTACCATAATCCTAGTGTTGGTGTGTGAGCTAGATATCAAAGAATATGCTTCACAGCCTTATGGTGTGATTCCTTCGGTGTAGCTTGAAATCGGGCACACATGCAAACACTAAGCATTATATCTGGCCTAGATGCACATAAGTACAATAGAGAACCAATCATGGAGCGGTATACCTTGTGATCGAAGTCAATACCATTTTCATCAGTGCATAGATGGCCATTTGTGGGCATAGTAATTTTGACGTCTTTGCAATCTTGCATGCTGAATTTCTTCAGAACATCTTTGAGGTATTTCTCCTGAGATATGAATATGCCATTGTGTTGTTGACGAATTTGAAGACCTAAGAAGAATTTCAATTCTCCCATCATAGACATTTGATATTCTTCACTCATCATATAGGCAAATTCATCACTATAACGTTGGTCAGTACAGCCAAAAATAATATCATCAACATATATTTGGCACACAAACAGTTCACCGTCATATGATTTAGTAAAGAGAGTAGGGTCGAGTGAACCGGGTGTGAAGCCATTCTTCATGAAGAATTCCTTCAATGTATCATACCACGCCCGTGGGGCCTGTTTGAGGCCATAGAGGGCCTTGTTGAGTCTGAAGAGTTTGTCGGGATTCTTTGGATCTTCAAAACCTGGGGGTTGAGCAACATATACTTCTTCCTCAAGCTTACCATTGAGGAATGCACTTTTCACATCCATTTGATATAAAGTGATATTATGATGGTTAGCATAAGCAAGTAATATGCGAATAGCCTCAAGTCTAGCAACAGGTGCAAAAGTTTCATCGAAATCAATTCCTTCAACCTGTGTGTAGCCTTGAGCTACAAGTCATGCCTTATTCCTCACCACAAGGCCATTTTCATCTTTCTTGTTGCGGTAGATCCACTTTGTGCCAATGATATTATGCTTGCGAGGATCTGGACGTTTGACCAGTTCCCAGACATTGTTGAGCTCAAACTGATGTAATTCTTCTTGCATTGCCTGAATCCACTCAGGCTCCAGAAATGCTTCATCTACCTTAGTGGGCTCTGTGATAGAGACAAAAGCATAGTGCCCACAAAAGTTAGATAAATGTGAAGCTTTTGAGCGTGTGAGAGGACCTGGTGCTTCAATGTCATCGATGATCTTGTCAACTTGCACTTCTTTTGCAACGCGAGGATGAGCTGGTTGTCGTTGAGGAATTTGATCAGCATTTTTTCCAGCATCATTTTCTTCAGCATTATCCTCAGGTGCATCAGCTCGACGTTCTTCGTGTTCTGGAATGAATTCTTCAGCAGATTCTTCAGTAGGAATGACATCCTCAGTCGCCTTGAACTTGATAGACTCCTCAGGCGTTGGTTCATCTATCACAGAAGGCAGGTGCTCTCTTTGCGAGCCATTAGTTTCATCTAACCGCACATCTACAGTTTCAACAATCTTATAAAGAACATTGTTGAAGACTCTGTAGGTGTGCGAGTCCTTTCCGTAACCAAGCATAAAACCCTCATGTGCTTTCGGTGCAAATTTAAAATTGTGATGAGGATCTCTAATCCAACATTTAGCACCGAAGACTTTGAAATAACTCACATTGGGTTTCTTGTCAGTGAGGAGTTCATAGGCAGTCTTTTTGAAGAATTTGTGAAGATATACTCTGTTGATGATGTGGCACGCGGTATCAATTGCATCAATCCAAAAATGACGAGGCGTTTTGTATTCATCAAGCATAGTGCGCGCCATCTCAACAAGAGTTCTGTTCTTGCGCTCCACGACGCCATTTTGCTGAGGAGTATAGGGAGCAGATAACTCATGAGTAATACCAAGTTCATCAAGATAGTCATCAAGACCAGAATTCTTGAACTCAGTTCCATTGTCACTCCTGATGTGCCTAATCTTCACACCAAAGTTGGTTGAAGCCCTCGAGGAAAATCGTTTGAGGACTTCCTGCACTTTATGTTTGTAAGTAACAATGTGTACCCATGTGTAACGAGAGTAATCATCAACAATAACAAAGCCATATAGAGATGCATCATTAGTGACTGCTGAGTAATGATTAGGACCAAAGAGGTCCATGTGAAGCAATTCGAATGGTCGAGTAGTGGTCATGATAGTCTTTGCTGGATGCTTGGCCTTGGTCATTTTTCCAGCTTCATAGGCTCCACACAAGTGATCCTTGAGGAATTTGACATTCTCAATGCCAATGGCATGCTTCTTCTTCACAAGCGTGTGCAAATTCCTCATGCCTGCATGACCAAGTGGTCGATGCCATAGCCAGCCTTCTGAAGCTTTTGCAAGTAGACACACGGCTGGTTGTGGTCCTGTAGAGAAATCAACAATATACAAGTCTCCTCTCCTAAAGCCTTCGAAGACTTTGGAATTGTCAGCTTCCATGATCACAACACAACGATACTTGCCAAAGATAACAACCATATCAAGATCACAAAGCATTGAGACTGACATGAGGTTGTATCCTAAGGACTCAACAAGCATGACTTTGTCCATGTGTATGTCCTTAGAGATCGCAACCTTACCAAGACCCAATACCTGACTTTTGCCTTTGTCAGCAAAGATTATATGCTTCAGATATGACGGTGATAAGGGAGCATCCATCAATAGATTCTTGTCACCAGTCATGTGATTTGTACATCCACTATCGAGAACCCACTCATTGGCTTTGGGTTGATCATCCTGCAGATGAATTAGTGCAACTTACGATCTCATATACTTCATCTGTGAAGAATATGATATCAATTTCATCAGATGAATTTCATCAGGCAGTATAACAGATAAGCGGTATGAGGACGTGTGAAATGAAAGTTCATTTCTTCATGATTAGCCTGCGTCCTTTCAGGCATTTTTGTCAGGCCCCCAGCAAATTCTTCAGACGTTAAAGCACGTCTGGAGGCCTGACCCTGCAGAAGAGATTAGTTCCTTTTCTTCACCACCCACATCTGAAGGTGTGGCAAAGAGTTCATCACTCTACAAGCTCCATATGAGAATGGTGGCATAGAGGCCAATCCATTTCGTTTCACATAAGAGGGGTTAGGGTAAGCATATGAATAAGCAGAGAAATTCTTCGAGGACTTATGAACATATTGGTTTGAAGAATAATGCACATATTCATAGCCCTTAGCTCTACCCTGCGAAACAGAGTTGTTAGCACGATGAGAATCATATGAGGACTTTGATTCTTTTGAGGAATTTGATCCACGTGAGGAATTTGGTCCGTATGAGGACTTGGATCCATATGAAGAATTTGGTCCATATGAAGAGTTTGATCTGGGGTTCCTATTCTTCACAGGTGGTGTCATGAGGACATTCACCTAAAGACTTTCAAGGCACTTCTTGGGAACCCAGATTTTCTTCATAGGGGAACCGTTCCTGCAGTTAGTGCCAACATATCTAGCAAATACTTCACCATTCTGATTTTTGAACAGTTTATAGTTGGAGTCAAATGACTCATCAGAAGAATGAGGAGATTCACATGTAAAGCCAGATAAGTTAGATGGATCAACTGGAGGTCCCTTTGCAGCAACCCATGAGGTTTTGGGGTACTGCTCAGGTTTCCAATATGTTCCATCAGCATTGAGTTTCCTCTCAAAGGCAATACCCTCTTTCCTAGGATTCCTGTTGAGGATCTACTTTTTAAGCACATCACAAAGAGTCTGATGCCCTTTGAGGCTTTTGTACATGCCTGTCATGTACAATTCCTTCAGCCCTGCATCGTCAGTGATACTAGCAATGTCCTCAGATGAGGAATTAGTGATAGCAGGAGCAGGTGAAGAATTTGTAACAGTTGAAGCATTTGAACATTCAGGTGAAGAATTAGCAGATTCACGTTCAATGCACTTTAAGCATGGAGGAACAAATTCTTCCTGAGAAGCGCTGATTTGTTGAGCAAGTAATGAATCGCGCTCCTTCTGAAGATCTTCATAACTCACTCTTAACTTCTCAAGATCTTGCTTTTTTTGAAGAAATTCATAAGAAAGTTTCTCATGATCAGACAAGAGAGTGTTATGATGACCTTGAAGGCTGTCAAACCTAGACTGAAGTCTCTGAAGATTTTCAGTCAGGGCCTTAGTGCGATCCATTTCTTCACCTAACATATCATCACTTTTGTCTAGCATGTTTTGAACCTTTTCAAAAGCCCTTTGTTGTTTTACAGCAATCTTAGCAAGTTTAGAGTAGCTGGGCTTGAGGTCTTCATCAGATTCATTCTCACTAGATTCAGAGGAGGTATATTTGAGTACCTTGGCACCTTTTGCCATGAAGCAATAGGTGGGAGTGTAGTCATCATTATCTTTGTCAGCCTTGTTGGTGAGGTCAGTTTCTTCAGAGTTGAAGATAGACTTGCTGACGAAAGCAGTAGCGAGAGCCAGACTCGCCACACCAGACTCGGACTCCTCATATGCCTCCTCTTCCTCATGATCCTCAGATTCAGCTTCAGAGTCCATTTCCTTGCCAATGAATGCCCGAGCCTTCTTGCAGCTGCTCTTCTTGTGGGATGAAGACTTCGAAGATTTTGATGATGAAGATTTTAACGATTTCTTCTTCTTTTTAGCGTCATCAGAACTGTAATCCTTGTATTTCTTCTTCTTTAATTCCTTTTCCCACTGAGGACAATCTTGAATATAGTGAACAGGTTTCTTGCATTTGTGGCATAGCCTTCTCTTGTAGTCACTGGATGAGGAATCACTATTCCTTGAGGATTTTCCAAAGCGACCACGTCTTGAGAACTTCTGGAACTTCTTCACGAGCAGTGCTAGCTCCTGGCTCAATTCTTCAGGGTCACCAAGGCTGCTACCAGAATCTTCACATTCAGATTCAGACACTGCCTTGGCCTTCAGAGCACGTGATTTGCCGTAGCTCAAACCATAGAGATCTCTCTTTTCAGCAAGCTGGAACTCATGAGTATTTAGCCTCTCGAGGATATCAGCGGGATCAAGAGCCTTGTAGTCAGCACGCTCTTGTATCATCAGTGCCAGAGTATCAAATGAGGAATCAAGCAATCTCAACAATTTCTTCACCACCTCATGGTCGATGATGTCAGTGGCACCAAGCGCTTGAAGCTCATTTGAGATGTCAGTGAGGCGATCGAAGGTTTGTTGAACATTTTCATTGTCGAGTCTTTTGAAGCGGTTGAAGAGATTGCGAAGAACATCAACTCGAGAGTCACGCTGAGTTGAGACTCCTTCATTTACTTTGGACAGCCTATCCCAGATAAGCTTAGCAGTTTCCAAAGCACTCACTTTTCCATACTGTCCTTTGCTCAGATGGCCACATATGATATTCTTCACTTGAGAATCGAGTTGCTTGAATCTCTTCACATCGGTAGCGTTTAGTGAGGGTGTGACAGTGGGAACACCATTTTCCACAACATACCAGAGATCGTTGTCAATTGCCTCAAGATGCATTCGCATCTTGTTTTTCCAGTAGGGGTAGTCCGTCCCATCAAAGGTAGGACACCCAGCTGAGACCTTGATCATACCTGCGGTCGACATAACTAAAACTCCAGGTGGTTAAACCAAAATCACACAGAACAAGGGAGTACCTTGCTCTGATACCAATTGAAAGTGTGTTATATCGACTAGAGGGGGTGAATAGGCAATTTTTATGAATTCTTCAATGAGGAATTTTCCGGTGAGGAAATTCCTAAGTGAAGAACTACTTGCAGTGGAATAAGTACTCAGAAGTAAGCATAAGAGAATGCGGGCATGGTCGTCATGATGAAATGAAGACAATCAAAGAGTACAGAAAGCGTAAACACAGGATAGCACAAGATGAAGACAAACAGACTGAAGAATTGAACTGAGGAAATTGAGAAAGTCTTCAGTCAAAGTCTTCAAACACAGATATGAACGAACACTCAACACAGTAAAGAGGAAATGAAAGAGTTGAGGAAATAGAGCCAGTTAGGTTGGTGAAGACAATGATTTGGTAGACCAGTTCCAACTGCTGTCTCAGTTGTACGTCTGGTTGGAGCGGCTGAGTATTTAAACTCGAGGACACACAATCCCGGACACCCAGTCGCTGAGCACGTAGCTCAGGACACCAAGTCCTCATCGTATTCTCCTTGAACTAAGGTCACACAGACCTCGTCCAATCACTCGTGGTAAGTCTTCAGGCGACTTCCAAACCTTCACAGACTTGGTCACTCGGCGATCCACAATTCCTCTTGGATGCTCTAGACCATGACGCCTAACCGTCTGGAAGAAGCACAGTCTTCAAAGGTAACAAGCGTCGGATCCACGCAGGATCAATCTCTTCAGTGATGCTCAATCACTTTGGGTTTTTAGGGGTTTGGTTTTTGGGTTTTTCCTCACCCGATGATTTTCGCTCAAAGTCTTCGGAGGATGGGTTGCTCTCAAATGACAAGTGTCAAGTTCTCTCGGACCAACCAACCAGCTAGTGGTTGTAGGGGGCGGCTATTTATAGCCTAGGGAGCAACCCGACATGATAAGACATAAATGCCCTTCAATGATATGACCGTTAGGTGGATAAGATATTTTGGGACAGCTGGCGCGCAGCACAGCAATGGTCGGAAATTTGACTCTCAAATTCCTCAGGGCTATCATGTTCCTCACTGTGTAGGCAATCCACACTGGCGAATTCCTAACTCCTCAGTCAGAACAAATTCCTCAGCGACCAGAAGAACTTCATCTCTGTCACTGAAGAAATTGACTGAACTGTATGAGATTTCCAATGGCTTCACTCGAAGGGATTGGTAGCTGTAGGATTTTGAGTTGAGCATCACATGGAAATTTTTCTTTAGTATTTCCTTGACCCCCTTTAACAGTACGGTGTTTCCTATGACTCAAGAAAGAGAAAACGAAACTACAAAAACAAAAGTCTTCACGCTTCATGTTCCTCAAATGAATATCAAGTCTTCAAGGTCACACCAATTTCTTCACTTTCAAAGTCTTCAGAAAGTCTTCAGAATATCAAAGTGTTCAGTCGAAGAACTTCATTTTTAGGGGTCGACTTTCTCTGTAAATATCAAACTCCTCATGGACTTATAGACCTGTGTACACTCATAAACACATTAGTCCCTTAACCTATAAGTCTTCAATACACCAAAATCACTAAGGGGCACTAGATGCAGTTACAAAACATCTGAGAAATTATCCCTCTCTCTCTCTCTCTCTCTCTCTCTCTCTCTCTCTATATATATATATATATATATATATATATATATATATATATATATATATATAACAAGATCACACAACAGCTAATCCGGATTGCTGCTTATGGCCATATCAACCATGAGAGATGATTACATAATTTAGCCCAAACCGAGGACTCATTTCCACTGTTTTTGCCACTTTACAGAATAAACATGGGTCATATGTAAATGTTTACGACTGACACCTCACAAGCAGCAAACTTCAATTTAGCTCCCACATGTACACTATTTAGGAGTTCATGCAAGCAATTCCTATACAGAGCAACACGCTCTATGTTTCAGGACAACTGTGCACTATATTTCAGAGATTAACAATTGAGATTTCAGTCTGGGACCAATTAGATATACCCTAGCAGCTAGCACTCTCATTGAAATAATTTCTTACAGGAATGTGCTTGTGTACTAACTACTAAATTATTAGATGTGTTATTTTGGTTTCTAGCTGCCATGATTAAGGCTCTGAACCTGACACTATTTTCATGATTAAGGGTGTTTTTACACATATATAAACACATGAACCGAACATTAATGGTTCTACTATAACCAAGGTTACTACCACCTTAAATTGAGTGATTCTTTATTCCTTATCTATTTATGATAGGAATAAGGTACCTTCATGCCTTCCCTGTTTAAAGACATTGCAAACTGTAGTGTTCGTTTGTGTACTGTCATGTGTATACACATGCTACAAAGCATGTGTACCCGATAGGAGAAAATACAAGAAATGATCTAAAGCAAAACAGTGGGATTTAGCCCAAAGCAAGGACTCATTTCCCAATTCTTAAACTGTCGGTGCTTCCACTCCAATGATCGTGTAAGTTGCCACTAAGTAGTGACTATTAGTCTGTATCATGTGTGGGCTGCAACTTTGTCAAGTATCAGATGCGTCCATGGGCAACTTTGTTCAACAACACAAGAACGAACGGATTGACAGAGAGGGGAATGGCGACTGCTCACATGTACTGAGTACAGTACATACAACAAGCAGGCGGGCCGACGTGGATAGAACATGGGCTTGGTCTTGGGCGTCCACCTCGAGCACGGTCTTCATCTGCCGTAGGAGCTACATGAGCCCTTCCATAAGGGCAGGGGAGGGGGCGCCAGAACTTGGGCGGAGCGAAGCGCATCGGTGAGGGGAGCGGGAGTGCAAGGGGGCGGGGAGGCACCGATGTCGAAGTCCTCACCCAAGATAAAGGAGGCTAGGGTTAGCAGCGCCATGACGGTGTTGGAGATGGCAAGAAAGAGAGAGAGAGGAGACGGGGCAGGAAGCGAAGGTAGGAAAGGGGTCCAGGGAGTGCGTGAACGAACTGAGTTAATGGGCCATCCCAAGTTGGAGGTGGGCGTGGAATACACTTGCGGGCGAAACATAGAGTGATGGGATGTGAGGCGAGACCTACCAAGTCCTTCATTAGGACTAGAGATATACTCCCCCCGTCCGGAAATACTTGTCGAAGAAATGCATAAAAATGAATGTATCTAAAACTAAAATACGTCCAGATATATCCATTCCTCCGACAAGTATTTCTGGATGGAGGGAGTATCTTTCAAGCGTCGGTAGGTTGAACATGACCCAATTAATTTGGGAACGATGAGCGTGGAACGATATGTACGGCAGGTCAAGGAAAGGAACGGTCGCCACCCTCGTCAAATTATCCATCTTTCAGAGAATTTCGTTTTATCTTTTGGAAGCCTCGTTTTTTTTCTTTTTTGGAAGATGACATGGAGGGAGGGAAAGTGTGACAATATCCCGCTGAAAGTTTGGACAGCGGAAAGCAATCTACTCCGCAGAATTTGCCACTACGTATGCATGATTCCCAAACTCAAATCGAGAGGATAGGCAGCGGGAAGCCGGACACGCCGCATCCGCAGGTCCACGCCAGCCACCCGCCCGTGGAGCACCGCGTCCGCAGTCCACACGTTTGACTTCAGCCTCCGGCGCCGCCGCGTCCGCACGTACGTCCACACCAGTTTCCCGCCACGCATCGTTTTGGTCAACGGTGGAAGGCTCATGCCATGGACTCCGGTTGCCCTTCCGTTCCTTGCCAAGTTGGGTCGAGATCCGGTATTTGACCTACGTTTCCGGATCCAGTAGGTAAAAGAATTATCTGAATCCCACTCCATTCATGTTAAGTATTGACTTTTCTTTCTTATCATTATTATCATCCTGAATTCTTAATCGCGCAGCTGCGCTGGATGGACGTCGCGAGCGCACACACAAGCTGTCCGATGCTTGCCCACCTGCTATGCGACAAAACTGCTAGAAACGGCCTCCTTCCTCCTCGCTATGTACCTGGTGTTGTCAGGTGGTGGATGGTCACTAAGGATTACTCCCTCCGTTTCAAAATAGATGACTCAACTTCCATTAAAACAGCATCCCGAGTGTTGCCATCACAAGTACATAGACACCTCATTAGCACACATGAATGCATCAAGAAAGCACCCTGGATTGCCATCACAAGCCATTAAAACAGCATCCCAGTGTTGCAAAAAGGGTCTTGACAACCATTCTATTAGTGGAGCTACAAACCATTTAAAAACAATGAACTAATCATGTCCTTCTAGACAAAAAAAAAATAGAAATATAGGAGCCTCAATATGTTCGTTATCTTACAGTGAAGAAGCAATATAGCTGACTGCGAGGGTAAATGAAAGCTGTAAGATTGTATCATCGAAAATAAAGCCCAGCCTTGGCACTGATGCAATTCCAAACGCAAGGTCTTGAGCAACACTTGTCAAAGAAGATACAAATTAGCATTAGTAGTATGGTTTTGTATCATCCAGTTTGGACTTCTAAATATTCACATGTGCTTCGTTTGTATTGGTTTTCACCCGATTTTTCGTTAATTAATTGAGTAATTCTCTTCTTCTTAATTAATTGATGGGGCAAAACTTTTGCCTCCGTTTCCAAAAAAAAACTTGAGCCAAAAACTTTATCATGGATCGTGTATCGGAAGTTTTTCCGAGAACCGTTCAATAGAATAACTCACAGACAACAATAGCAGTCCTGTAGAATGCAAGATTGTTTAGTAAGAATACAATCCAAAATAATCTTATAATTGTACATGGTGCAATTTGGTAACTATGCGATAACCCAAAGTTAAGTTGGGGGCAGCATTATCATTGTCGGTTAATTTCTCGGATCAAATAAAAATGAGTTGCCAGTTGCTTCTTCTTAAGAATAATATGCAAAGTAGGTTTCATCCACACACATCCCACCCCGCCCCATCCCCAAACCCCTTTGGTCTCTTTTTTCCTACATGGTGTGAATTTTAAAAAATCAAGTAAAAATACACCTGTTTTAAATTCACATACAACTGTACCAATATAATGATAATTTTACTTTGTATTGTGAAGCATACATTCTAAAGCCCAAATAGACCTGTAATCCGTATACTAAGTCAACCATTCTATTTTAGTTAACTGCTCCCGATAAAACATAGGAATGGGCATGTAGGCAGTTACAGTCATACGAAGAAGTAAGCTGTGGCAAAATAAGCATTAGAACATTAAATTGAATGGCCTATGTCTGTTATCAATCCAGGCACATACATACCTTTACAGCAGCACCAAGCAAAAATGTTGAGATCATCACAAGCTGGAACAACAAGTAACACCATCTGTGCAATGCATTTGTGCAAAGTAAACACTTTAGTATACACTGGATAATAATATTAGCAGCTGCGGTGCTATATATAACAGTTCAGCACTGGGCAGGGAAGATATGGGTATACAGTACTACCAAAGTAGAAATATTTTTTACATGCTGAAGAGAAATTAGAGAAGGCAAATGTGATGTGCGCAACCTTGCGGTGATGAAATAGAATGAAGGATGAAAGAATAAGATTAAGCCTTGCGGTGATTTAGATGGAGGTTCCGACGAAATGGCCGAGGAAATTTGAACTCCGGAAAAGAAAAGATGAAAACACTTCGAAGCGCAAAATTATTCATCATGAACAAACTCCGAAGGAAGGGATTAATCACTTGGAGGAAATAAGAATAAGATTTATTGTATGCTTTTCCTTCATCAAATTAAAATGATGACAAGCAATGGATTTTTGCATACTACTTATTCTTGTTGGAAAAGGATTGAGGAGGATATAGCACAAAACTTGAGAAAGTCTTCATGAACCACCGGTAGGATTGGAAAGGACGAATGAATTGATATGATAACAAAGGAAAAGGAATCTGAAGGAACCACCATAAGAATTCGAAAATGACTAATGAAAGAGAATGAATCACCGGGAAGAATTAGAAGAACAAATATGCTTGAGGGGATTTAGATGCAAAAGAACAAAGAGATCATGAGCTGATTAAAGAGTACTTGACAGGTGCGTCGGGATGGTTGGAGAACGATGGCTGGAATGTGAGGACGAAGAATTCTTCTAGTATGATGGCCTCTGGTGAAAAGAAACGGAAAACAACTCCTAACATCCTCCGGATTAGTAAGAAAAGAATATCTGACAAACGGAACACTTCGAGAGGATAACATGAAACTAGAACCTCGAATCTTTGGGAGAACGGACAAGATTTAGAAGGAACTCTTCTTCAGTCTTCAAATGACGACGAGAAACACCACAAAAATTACTGAGATACCCCGGGAGAATGAAAAGAGGAAGGGATGAACCAAAGATGAAAAGAATTTGACAGCGATCAGGAGAAGGCATGTGACTGATGGGATCCATTCTTACATCACACTTGAAAAGAATTTGAGAATAACTCCGGAATAATTAGAAGAGTCAGGTAAGATCCTGGGAATAAACATGTGGGTTAGGGCCCATTGTAGAGAAAACACCATTGGAAATGATTGTTGAAGAGATAGATGATGCACTGGAACAATTGAAATATTTGAATGAGGTGACAACCTCGAATTAATTGGAACAAAGATGAATCTCCTGAGATGTCTTCCGAACTCCAGAATAACTAAATGGCGAGAGGCGAATGAGCAAGGGGAACACTTGATCCAAGGAAAGAATATGATCAACCCAAAAAACTTGAATTGAATCCACCGGAAAAGAAAAAAAACGATGAAGAATGTCGAACGAAACGAGAATTCACCGGTTGAAATAATTGAGGGAAGACTGAAGAGGCTCCGCACGAATGAAATTGATGCTCGAAAGACTCAAGCTCCGGGAAGAAAAAGGGGTGGGAGGGCGGGAAAAACAAAGGCAACTGGAAAGGGAGAACCGACGAATAACTTGAATAGAAAACACCGGTTGAAATAATTGAGGAAAGAATGCCAAGGCTTCGCACGAGTAGGATGGATATTCGATTACGGACTCCGGCTCCGAGAATAAAAAGGGTGGGCGGGTGGGAAAAAGAAAACAACTGAGGATTGAACTTGGAAAAGATGAAGAGGCTCGAGTCAACTTGATGAGAAATGCACCAGATGAAAAGAGCTGACACACGACGATCAGAAAACCAACTGCGTGATCCTAAAGAAAAATTTGAAGGGGAAGAGGAGTAAGTCAAAACACATATGTCAATATTCCTCACCAGAGCGACGAAGGGGCTGAGGAGTAAAAAGAATTCCTACTCTCTGATATAACTAGACTCCGAAAACAGTTTTCTTCTAGACTCGACAACGGCCATGCTACGAACAATCAAGGGGGCTCCTATGGTCGGTCGAGGCTCTGATACCAACTTATCACGCCCAATATGTGACCCTATCTTAAAGGAACTCGAAGGTCCCACCAAGGATAGAAGCACATATTGGAGACGCTTTTGCAAGGTGGATATCATTACATCGTACCATTCCATAATAGTTGGGGATACATACAAGAGGCAGGCAATGCACATGAATACAACAACATCATACATAAGAGCAACATCCGACTACGGATGAAACACAAACAGAAACTCAAACGACATCCACCCTGGTAGCCCAGGCTGCCGACCTGGAACCTATCCCCTGATCAAAGAAGAAGCAGAAGAAGAACTCCAAAACAAATAAACATCTCTCTCGCGTCATGATCATCGCATTACCTGTACCTGCAACTGTTGTTGTAGTAATCTGTGAGCCACGAGAACTCGGCAATCCCATTACCATGGGTATCAAGACTAGCAAAGCTTAAAGGGGATGGAATGGATAAGTGGTGAGGTTGCAGCAGCGACTAAGCATGATATGATGGCTAACTTACGAATACAAGAATAAGATGAGAAGCTACGCAAACGGTCGCAAACTAGTAATGATAAAGAAGTGATCTTGAACTACTTACATTCAAACATAACACCACCGTGTTCTCTTCTCGACCCACTCGAAAAGAGACCATCACGGTTACACACGCGGTTGGGTATTTTAATTCGAATTGGTGTCAAGTTCTCTACATCCGGATATTAACAAATTCTCATCTGCCACATAACCGCGGGCACGGCTCTCGAAAGTTTAAACCCTGCAGGGGTGTCCCAACTTAGCCCATTATAAGCTCACGATCCGCGGAGACAATCCTCCATCGCGGGACATCCGATCAGACTCGGGGTCCCGGTGCACAAGACATTGTGACAATGGTAAAACAAGACCAGCAAGACCGCCCGAATGTGCGGACAAATCCCGATAGGAGCTGCACATATCTCGTTCTCAGGGCACAACGAATGAGACAAGCTACGAGTAAAACCAGCCCTCGAGTTTCCCCGAGGTGGCCCCGCAGGCTGCTCGGTTCGGACCAACACTCAGAGGAGCACTGGCCCGGGGGGTTAAATAAAGATGACCCTCGGGTTTATAACTCCCAAGGGAAAGGTATAGGTTGTTAGGCAAATGGAAAACCAAGGTTGGGCCTTGCTGGAGGAGTTTTATTCAAAGCAAACTGTCAAGAGGGTCCCATACCCCTCACCATGTTAGGGACACAAAATCAAGGAACATAACATCGGTATGACGGAAACTAAGGCGGCAAGAGTGGAAAAAAACACCAGGCATAAGGCCGAGCCTTCCACCCTTTACCAAGTATATAGATGCAGTAATTAAATAAGAGATATTGTGATATCCCAACATAATCATGTTCCAACATGGAGCAATCTTCAACTTCACCTGCAACTAACAACGCTATAAGAGGGGCTGAGCAAAAGCGGTAACATAGCCAAACAACGGTTTGCTAGGAAGGATGAAAAAGGTTAGAGGCTGACATGGCAATTTGGGAGACTTGATAAACAAGTGGTAGGTAGCGCGACATAGCGATAGCATCGAGACAACTAGCATAGGAATGATAGTAGTGAGATCCAGGGTAGTGGTCATCTTGCCTGAAATCCCGCTAGGAAGAAGAAGAGTCCATGAAGAAGACGAACGGGTGAAGAAGAACCAAGTGTAGACGAACGAATCCTCACGATCGCAACGAAACAAGAACTATCAAGAAGAAGCACAACCGGAAAGAAGCAAACAACACGGTAAACACACAACACATAAACATGACATCATGCTCAACCAAGTATGATGCATGACAAGGCAATATGATGCTACTCATGGCAAGAGATGATGCATACAAGAATATCACATCAAAGCAAGTTTAAATGAGGCCGGAAACAACATATAACAATTCCGGTAAGTCCTCATATGCAAATTTCAAAATTGGTCCAGATCAAAACATATTATGTTAAAGTATTTAAACAGGTTAAGATGCACCAATATGATCTACACGAGATTCTAGTCAAGTTACATATAAAGTTCATTTAATTCAGAGCTACGGCCTAGAAGATATGAGCAAAACAAGTTAAACATGGCATTGATGCAAAATGCATTCAAACATCAAGCAAACACACCCAAAACAAGGATTCAACATGAAATGATGAAACTACATGCAATTGTAAGCAAGTTTCATATAGAGCATGCTCAAAACGGAGCAACGATGCAACACATACACTCCAAACAAGATATAACAATCTATCCAAAACAGCAACTAGGCACTTTGCAACCATCAAAACAACATGCAACAGGAATCATATGAGCACAAACTTGACATGCTCTTGAAGTACAGATAACATACTTCAATTATCATTAGGCTCAGGTTCATAGACATCAAGATTAATCCAAGATGATCAATGCAAAGTGTAACTTTATAACATAGGAGCATATACATGAACAAAGTTAATATGATGGCATGCTGGAGGCATGAAACAAAGATGCTACAGCAAACTATACATAGCAACTAAGGGCATGGCATCAACGTACACATAACAAAGATCAAATAACATCCAGACATCATATGCATATGACTCATGGATTAGTGGGAACCAACATGACAAGATTGAATGTTGAAACAGTTTCAGCAAGTGTAAAACAGCAACGTTATAATAGCATGTTTGCAAGCATGGAACGGAGGCATATGAAGTCCAAAATTAACAATCATGGCATGCGAACAGAGTACTCATAGCATACTTCAAAACATGTAATTTGAGCATCTCCAGAATAGGCATGGATCAATCAATAACTAGGTCACAGCAAGGCATCATGAAGTTAACAAAAAACTGGAACAGCATGTAGGCATGTTCATGGCAATGAAAACTTATGCTAAAGACATATATAGGGCGTCAAAAGACATGGCATGATAGATCATAACATGGACATCAAAACATGTCAACTAAGCATGTCCAGATTATGCATGGATTAATTGGTAGCATCAAGCAAACAAGGCATCATGATATAACAGATTCAGACTAGACAGAACATTAACAGCGAGTAGCCCACTTCACAAGCTTGTTGCACTCACTATAGGTCTTATCAAAATACATGGGTTACACCACAGTAAATATGGCATAATTATGCTCCTAAAATATGTAGACATGATGCTCAAAAGAGAATCACACAAAAAGATATAAAAATGACAAATAGGCAAGTTACAGCAGTTTCCAGCAGTTAACAGCAACATGCACTTTTGCAATAGAGATTAAGATATCAAAATGCACACTAACATGAATGCAAAGCATACCAACATATAGAGCATTAAGAGCAGAACATGTGCATATCAAGATCATCATCATAGGATCAATAAAGACAAAGTTACACCACTCATAAGACACATAAATGATGTTAACATGCAGCAGCTTTAGCAGTTTTGCAACAAAGATTCATGCATCAATATGAACAGTAACATGAATGCAAATGCAACTACATGAAGATCGTCACGAGATGAACATTTTGACATATTATGCACTCCAAATGGAGAAACGAGCACAAAGTTACACCAGGTCAAAGATCCACACATGATATTTAAAACGCCAGGGACTTCGTCGTTTTCATGAAAAAAAACAGAGTGAGCGCCTAATAGCTATTCAACGCACAGGCGGGGTTTTCGGTGGGCTCGCTCACCTTGGGCCACATGGGTCGGACGCGGAGAGGAAGGGGCTTGGCGAGGTCGACTGGGCCGGCCCACGCGCGGTCAACGCGGCGGCGGATCGGGGCTCCTCCCGATCGGCCTGAAGGGCGGCGGCGGCAGAGCTCTCTGGCGAGGGGG
Source organism: Triticum aestivum (assembly GCF_018294505.1). Lineage (NCBI taxonomy): Eukaryota > Viridiplantae > Streptophyta > Magnoliopsida > Poales > Poaceae > Triticum > Triticum aestivum. The sequence goes on along the minus strand of NC_057801.1, from coordinate 835,420,531 downwards.
AGCTACGCGGGGACGGTGCGACTCTGGCGGGGCCGTGCGGATCCAGCGAGGTGGTGGAGGTCAGCGGCGAGGTGCTGCGGGGCCGCGGCGGAAGCGGCGGTGGAGCGGTGCG
>NC_057801.1:835414193-835419759 GCF_018294505.1 Triticum aestivum | reverse complement strand
GCGGGGCAGAGGCAGGCGCTCAGAGCGGCGAACGGGCTCGGGTGGGCCCGATTTGGGCCCGCAGGGCCGCGGCGGCGGGTGCGCGGTGCGGGAGGCGCGGGTGAGGCGGCCGGGCCACGTGGCGCCCTATGGTTGGTCGCGGGGGCTGCTGGCGCTGAGGTGTCGGCCTCTGGTTGGCTGGAGCGACGTGGCCGGAGGCGGTGGACATGTCCGGCGCGGCGTGGACGCGTCCAGAGGCAAGGAGGATGAAGTAGACTAGGGTTTCGCCGAAATTAGGGGGAGGGGGACGTTTATATAGGTAGAGGGAGCTAGGAGAGTCCAAATGAGGTGCGGTTTTCGCCCACGATCATGATCCAACGACGGAGAGCATGAAGGGGAGTTTGATTAACCGTTGGGGCATCAAACGACCTCCAAATGAAACAAAATTTGACAGGCGGTCTACCGGTGATATACCGAGACCACTTGTCAACTCTCGGCCCATTCCGAGAACGTTTTTCCGCGACTCACAAAACAAGACCTGAGGGGTGCGATGGGCGCGTGCGAGTGTGTCTGTGCTCAGAACGGACAATGGAGAGAATTGGGAGGACCCGAACGGATGCAAGTTTTGAAAAACATGCAGATGATGACATGGCAAAGTGCAACAGGCAAGCAAATGACATGGCAACGATGATGAATAACTGGAAGACACCTAGCGCATGGGTCTCGGGGCGTTACATTACTGCACCTTGGTTATTATTGCTACTTGTTACTTGTTATGAATTATCTTACTGCAAAACTATCTGTTACCGCTACTTTCAGTACTTGCAGATAATACCTTACTGAAAACCACTTGTCATTTTCTTCTGCTCCTCCTTGTGTTCGACACTCTTACTTATCAAAAGGACTACGATTGATCCCCTATACTTGTGGGTCATCAGTAATTCCTGCCATGATACTTCACCAGAATTAAGACAGAGTTCATCACAAACTTGACACAAACGAGAACCTAAATCTAACTACTCATTACCATCCTTCTTGAAGTGGAGATGCTACTCCATCAAGGATTTGAGAGGACAAAGGCAAGGACGTACTCCTCTTGGCCGCCTCCAACCACGCGTGCGGCACCTTCTTCTCCAGAAGTGGCCACCTTCTTCGCCTTGAAGAACATGCGCTCTACCTCCTGGAGGCGCTTGGTCGTCGGTCAGAAGATCTTGTGGAGGCGGTCGAAGTTCCGCCACGCCCGCTAGCCACTGCTGCGGAGAACGTGTCGCGCCCCCGCACCTGCACTTTGCGCCTCTCCTCCACCGGCAGGCAGGGGGAGGAGCTCCCAACCTCGTTGTCATTGTGGCGCTTGCGCGGCGACAAGCCGCCGCAATCCCCTTGGCCACCCCTTCCGCTTCTAGTGCCCGACATCGGGGCAGGCGTGCTGTGCTTGTGCGCATAGCCAAGTGGGGCCAGAGGCAGAGGGATTTCTCACCGGAGGGAGTGATTTGTAGTGGGGGGAGGGAAATAGCAGATGTGAAACCTAAACGCGGCCGCGCCGGTATATATATAGCGGACACGAAGACGGTTTATGGACCGCCCATATATTTTTTACAGGAAGTGCGATTATTACGGTATCTGGCCGGGCCGGTTTTTTCATGCCTACTGTAAATTTGTCGGAATTTTACGAGCCGTCGAGATAATATGGGATCTGCTAGAGATGCATTCTAAAAAAAATTGTGAAATTTTTGAAAAAAAAAACACAAAAAAATAACAAAAAAATAAAGAAAAGAAAAAGAAGTAGAAAGAAAGTAAAAGAAAAGGGAAAACGAATAATAATAATAATAATAAAACCATTAGAAAGAAAAGCCAGTAAAAAAGGTTCAAGAACCTTCTAGATTGTACCCAAATCCAAAAAAACACAGGCTGGAACCTTCCAAAATGGTCCCAAAACCAGATGGGATGTACTCGTTAGCTTCTAAGTTGGGCCGGCCCAGTTTGATTGCTAGCTTGATCGGCTCTGTGCGAAGGATCGACTACTTGACGTAGAACTCTTCTCAAAAACAAAACTTGACCCAAAATGCGTCAAATAGAAAGAGCGCCCTCGACCGCAGGATTCTACCTAGTACTGGCTCCAAAACAAACTAGCCCTCGCGGGGTATCAAAGCCAGGATCTCATCCTGAGAGAAGGCAGTCCAACCAGCTGACCCATCGAGCTTAAGTGATTATAAGACAACACAAACTTTTAAGAATCGAACCACTACGTAGATTCAAAAAAAACTAAAATTATGAATGCAAATTTTTCTAACGCAGCGCACATCAATATATGCAGAACACATTCTCTGAAAATCATGAACTTTTTTTTTAAACAGGAACATATTTTGTAATTCCAAAACCAATTTTGGAAAAGCAAACTTTTTTTAAACTCCCGAATTTATTTTCAAAACACGAACAACTTCTGAAATTTGTAAACAGTTTTTGATACAGGAGCATTTTTTCAAACTCTTGAAAAATATAAACATGAACATTTTTAAAATTTGTAATTTTTTTAAAACGGGACATTTTTTATGTACCGAATAATTTTTAAATAAGCTTCCGAACAATTTTAGAAAAAGACAAACAAAATTTAAAAGACAACATTTTTTAAATTTGCAAACAATTTTGGAATGCGGAAACTTTTTGAAACTCCCGAAATAATGGAAATATGAACATTTAAAAAAATTGTGAACTGTTTTTGAAAGAAGGAACATTTTTTTCAAGTTCCGAACAATTTTGAGAAAGTTGTGAACATTTTGAAGAAAAACGTACCAAGCAAAATTTGAAAAAACTATCATTGTTTGATCGGGGGCACGCCGACCTGGTGGTATGCGTAGAGGGATGGTCGTTGGCGGATAGGGTAGAAGGACGGTAAAGGCCGGCGGCTCGGTTGCGTGGTAGCGACATTGCCTTGGATGACCGGGGATGATGGTTATGGCGGTAGGGGTAGGCTGGTCGACAACGCTGTTGGTGAAAGGGGTAGGTGTGGCAATCAACTAAACCATGAGAAAATTTCAGCTTTGCATGCATCAGATTTTGGATTTGATTAGTGGAAACTGTTGTAAAGATTTCACATATTATGCACGAAAAAATATCTTTGGTGCGTGGCCTTCCTACTTCTCTTCCATCGGTATATTTTGTACATTTTTAAGTTCACATATTATGTACATTTTTAAGTTCTGAATAATGTTTAAATAAGCTTTCGGATTTTTTGTGACAATACTGGTGCAATTGCCTTGGCAAAGGAATCCAAATTTCACAAGAGAACCAAGCACATCAAGAGACGCTTCAATTCCATCCGGGACCAAGTCCAGGTGGGAGACATAGAGATTTGCAAGATACATACGGATCTGAATGTTGCAGACCCGTTGACTAAGCCTTTTCCACGAGCAAAACATGATCAACACCAAGGCTCCATGGGTGTTAGAATCATTACTGTGTAATCTAGATTATCGACTCTAGTACAAGTGGGAGACTGAAGGAAATATGCCCTAGAGGCAATAATAAAGTTATTATTTATTTCCTCATATCATGATAAATGTTTATTATTCATTCTAGAATTGTATTACCCGGAAACATAATACATGTGTGAATACATAGACAAATATAGTGTCACTAGTATGCCTCTACTTGACTAGCTCATTGATCAAAGATGGTTGAGTTTCCTAACCATGGATATGAGTTATCATTTGATCAGTGGGATCACATCATTAAGAGAATGATGTGATTGACTTGACCCATTTCGTTAGCTTAGCACTTGATCGTTTAGTATGTTGCTATTGCTTTCTTCATGACTTATACATGTTCCTATGACTATGAGATTATGCAACTGCCGTTTACCGGAGGAACACTTTGTGTGCTACCAAACGTCACAACATAATTGGGTGATTATAAAGGTGCTCTACAGGTGTCTCCGAAGGTACTTGTTGGGTTGGCGTATTTCGAGATTAGGATTTGTCACTCCGATTGTCGGAGAGGTATCTCTGAGCCCACTCAGTAATGCACATCACTATAAGCCTTGCAAGCATTGCAACTAATAAGTTAGTTGCGGGACGATGTATTACGGAACGAGTAAAGATGCTTGCCAGTAATGAGATGGAACTAGGTATTGAGATAACAACGATCGAATACCGGGAAAGTAACATACCGATGACAAAGGGAACAACGTATGTTGTTATGCGGTTTGACTGATAAAGATCTTCGTAGAATATGTAGGAGCCAATATGGGCATCCAGGTTCCGCTATTGGTTATTGAACCGAGAGATGTCTCGGTCATGTCTACATAGTTCTCGAACCCGTAGGGTCCGCACACTTAACGCTCGTTGACGATATAGTATTATATGAGTTATGTATGTTGGTGACCGAATGTTGTTCGGAGTCCCGGATATGATCACGAACATGACGAGGAACTCCAGAATGGTCCAAGATAAAGATTGATATATGGGATAATAGTGTTTGGTCTCCGGAAGGGTTTCGGAATTCACTGGAAGGGGTTTCGGATGTTTCCCGAAATGTTTGGGTACGAGAACACTTTATTTGGGCCAAAGAGGAAAGCCCACAAGGTTTTTGGAAAGCGCAAAATAAAGTTTTGCGGAGTCCAGGGGCCAGACGCCAGGGTCCCTGGCGTCTGGGTCCAGACGCCGGGAACCCTGGCGCCTGGCCCTGGAGTCCGGGAAGGACTCTTGCCTTTCGGGTGAAACCGACTTTGTGAAGGCTTTTACTCCAAGTTTCGACCCCAAGGCTCAACATATAAATAGAGGGGCAGGGCTAGCACCAAAGACACATCAAGAAACACCAAGCCGTGTGCCGGCAACCCCGTCCCCTCTAGTTTATCCTCCATCATAGTTTTCGTAGTGCTTAGGCGAAGCCCTGCGGAGATTGTTCTTCACCAACACCGTCACCACGCCGTCGTGCTGCCGGAACTCATCTACTACTTCGCCCCTCTTGCTGGATCGAGAAGGCGAGGACGTCATCGAGCTGAACGTGTGTAGAACTCGAAGGTGCCGTGCGTTCGGTACTTGGATCGATCGGATCGTGAAGGTGTACGACTACATCAACCGCGTTGATAAATGCTTCCGCTTTCGGTCTACAAGGGTATGTGGACAACACTCTCCCCTCTCGTTGCTATGCATCACCATGACCTTGCGTGTGCGTAGGAAATTTTTTGAAATTACTACGTTCCCCAACAGTGGCATCCGAGCCAAGTTTTATGCGTAGATGTTATATGCACGAGTAAAACACAAGTGGGTTGTGGGCGATACAAGTCATACTGCTTACCAGCATGTCATACTTTGGTTCGGCGGTATTGTTGGACACTAGTAGAAAAAGGGCCTATAGTCCCGGTTGGTGAGGGCCTTTAGTCCCGGTTCATGAACCGGGACTAAAGGGTCGGTACTAATGCCCTGACCCTTTAGTCCCGGTTCAATCCAGAACCGGGACAGATGGGCCTCCACGTGGCCTGTCCGCTGAGCCCAGGCAGGAGGGCCTTTGGTCCCGGTTGGTGGCACCAACCGGGACCAATAGGCATCCACGCGTCAGCATTTCTGTGGCTGGGGTTTTTGTTTTTTTT
>NC_057801.1:835404072-835414097 GCF_018294505.1 Triticum aestivum | reverse complement strand
GGTACTAATGCCCTGACCCTTTAGTCCCGGTTCAATCCAGAACCGGGACAGATGGGCCTCCACGTGGCCTGTCCGCTGAGCCCAGGCAGGAGGGCCTTTGGTCCCGGTTGGTGGCACCAACCGGGACCAATAGGCATCCACGCGTCAGCATTTCTATGGCTGGGGTTTATGTTTTTTTTTTTGAAAAGGAGGGGGGGTTGGGGGGTTTTGGGGGGTTAATTTAGGTGTTTCATATATTGTGCTAGCTAGCTAATTAATAGAGAGAAGTGTCATTTCTTTTGTCCGTGCTTGGTCGACGCTACGTACTATACATACGTATAGAGAGGACTAGCTAGACACGCTAGCTAGCTAGTAAGCAAACAGAAGATCGTCATGAACATATATGCATACAGAGAGAAGTGATATCGACCACCTCTCCTTCTCCAAGAGATTGGTCGAACAACAAGTTCTCGTATATCTATCCAACACTACCGACTACATATATACAATAATTATCTTTTACAAATATAATCTCCTAACATATGGATGCGTGGTCCACATAGTATTCTCCGTCTTCAGCGATCATGTGGTCAAGAAAGAATGCCGCCAATTCCTCTTGAATTGCTCGCAGGCGATCTGGTGCTAGGAGTTCATCCCGCATCCGAAACATCTAATTTTAAGAAGGGGGTCAATACATATATATATATATATATATGAATGTATAAAACTCAAAACAAATGATGGTAATAAAATAAAATTGTGAATATTGTTATTTACGCACTTCATATTGTTTGTCGGAGTAGCCCCGCTCACAGGTCGTGTGGCGGATGGACTCGCAAATGTAGTATCCACAGAAATCATTCCCTTGTTCCTGCCACAACTGTTGGGGAACGTAGTAATTTCAAAAAATATCCTACGCACACGCAAGATCATGGTGATGATATAGCAACGAGGGGAGAGTGTGGTCTACGTACCCTCGTAGACCGAAGCGGAAGCGTTGACGCAACGTAGAGGAAGTAGTCATACGTCCTCCGGTTCAACCGATCCAAGTACCGTTACTCCGGCACCTCCGAGTTCTTGACACGCGTACAGCTCGATGACGCACCCTCGATCTCCGATCCAGCAGAGGCGCCGAGGGGGAGTTCCGTCAGCACGACGGCGTGGTGACGATCTTGATGTTCTCCTGTTGCAGGGCTTCGCCTAAGCACCGCTACAATATGACCGAGGTGTAATATCGTGGAGGGGGGCACCGCACACGGCTAAGGAACGATCAATGATCAACTTGTGTGTTCTAGGGTGCCCCCTTACCCCCGTATATAAAGGAGGGAGGGAGGAGGTGGCCGGCCCTAGGGGGGCGCGCCATGAGGAGGGGGAAACCTACTCCAAGTAGGTTTCCCTCTCTTTTCCTTATCTTATTTGGAGGGTGAAGGAAAGAGTAGTAGTATTAGGAAGTAGTACTAGTAGTAGTAATAGGAAGAGGGGGAAGGAGAAAGGAAAGGGGGGGCCGGCCCCCCTCCCCAATTCGGATTGGGCTTGGGGGGGGGCGCCCCCCTCCCTTGCTCCTTCTCTCTTCCTCCTACATGGGCCCAATAAGGCCCATATACCTCCCGGGGGTTCCGGTAACCTCCCGGGGCTTCAAACTTCTCCGGAACCTTTCCGGTGTCCAAATATATCCGTCCAATATATCAATCTTTATGTCTCGACCATTTCGAGACTCCTCGTCATGTCCGTAATCATATCCGGGACTCCGAACAACCTTCGGTACATCAAAATACATAAACTCATAATATAACTGTCATCGAAACCTTAAGCATGCGGACCCTACGGTTCGAGAACGATGTAGACATGACTGAGACACATCTCTGGTCAATAACCAATAGCGGGACCTGGATGCCCATATTGGTTCCTACATATTCTACGAAGATCTTTATCGGTCAAACCGCATAACAACATACGTTGTTCCCTTTGTCATCGGTATGTTACTTGTCCGAGATTCGATCGTCGGTATCCAATACCTAGTTCAATCTCGTTATCGACAAGTCTCTTTACTCGTTCTGTAATACTTCATCTTATAACTAACTCATTAGTTACATGCTTGCAAGGCTTAGGTGATGAGCATTGCCGAGAGGGCCCAGAGATACCTCTCCGACAATCGGAGTGACAAAACCTAATCTCGAATTATGCTAACTCAACATGTACCTTCGGAGACACCTGTAGTACTCCTTTATAATCACCCAGTTACGTTGTGACGTTTGGTAGTACCCAAAGTGTTCCTCCGGTAAACGGGAGTTACACAATTCTCATAGTTACAGGAACATGTGTAAGTCATGAAGGAAGCAATAGCAGAATACTAAACGATCAAGTGCTAAGCTAACGGGATGGGTCATGTCAATCACCTCATTCTCCTAATGATGTGATCCCATTAATCAAATGACAACACATGTCAATGGTTAGGAAACATAACCATCTTTGATTAATGAGCTAGTCAAGTAGAGGCATACTAGTGACTATATGTTTGTCTATGTATTCACACATGTATCATGTTTCCGGTTAATACAATTCTAGCATGAATAATAAACATTTATCATGATATGAGGAAATAAATAATAACTTTATTATTGCCTCTAGGGCATATTTCCTTCAGTCTCCCAATTGCACTAGAGTCAATAATCTAGATTACATAGTAATGATTCTAACACCCATGGAGTCTTGGTGCTGATCATGTTTTGCTCGTGAGAGAGGCTTAGTCAACGGGTCTGCAACATTCAGATCCGTATGTATCTTGCAAATCTCTATGTCTCCCACTTGGACTTGGTCCCGAATAGAATTGAAGCGTCTCTTGATGTGCTTGGTCCTCTTGTGAAATCTGGATTCCTTTGCCAAGGCAATTGCACCAGTATTGTCACAGAAGATCTTCATTGGTCCCGATGCACTAGGTATGACACCTAGATCGGAAATGAACTCCTTCATCCAGACTCCTTCATTTGCTGCTTCCGAAGCAGCTATGTACTCCGCTTCACATGTAGATCCCGCCACGACGCTTTGTTTAGAACTGCACCAACTTACAGCTCCACCGTTTAATAAAAACACGTATCCGATCTGCGATTTAGAATCATCCGGATCAGTGTCAAAGCTTGCATCGACGTAACCATTTACGACTAGCTCTTTGTCACCTCCATATACGAGAAACATATCCTTAGTCCTTTTCAGGTATTTCAGGATGTTCTTGACCGTTGTCCAGTGATCCACTCCTGGATTACTTTGGTACCTACCTGCCAAGCTTATTCCTAAGCATACGTCAGATCTGGTACACATCATTGCATACATGATAGAGCCTATGGCTGAAGCATAGGGAACATCTTTCATTTTCTCTCTATCTTCTGCTGTGGTCGGGCATTGAGTTTGACTCAACTTCACACCTTGTAGCACAGGCAAGAATCCTTTCTTTGCCTGATCCATTTTGAACTTTTTCAAAATTTTGTCAAGGTATGTACTTTGTGAAAGTCCTATTAAGCGTCTTGATCTATCTCTATAGATCTTGATGCCCAATATGTAAGCAGCTTCACCGAGGTCTTTCATAGAAAAACTTTTATTCAAGTATCCCTTTATGCTATCCAGAAATTCTATATCATTTCCAATTAATAATATGTCATCAACATATAAAACTAGAAATGCTACAGAGCTCCCACTCACTTTCTTGTAAATACAGGCTTCTCCAAAAGTCTGTATAAAACCATATGCTTTGATCACACTATCAAAATGTTTATTCCAACTCCGAGATGCTTGCACCAGTCCATAAATGGAACGTTGGAGCTTGCACACTTTGTCATCACCTTTTGGATCAACAAAACCTTCAGGTTGCATCATATACAACTCTTCTTCTAGAAATCCATTCAAGAATGCAGTTTTGACATCCATTTGCCAAATTTCATAATCATGAAATGCAGCAATAGCCAACATGATTCGGACAGACTTAAGCATCGCTACGGGTGAGAAAGTCTCATCGTAGTCAACCCCTTGAACTTGTCGAAAACCTTTTGCAACAAGTCGAGCTTTGTAGACAGTAACATTACCATCAGCGTCAGTCTTCTTCTTAAAGATCCATTTATTCTCAATGGCTTGCCGATCATCGGGCAAGTCAACCAAAGTCCATACTTTGTTTTCATACATGGATCCTATCTCAGATTTCATGGCCTCTAGCCATTTTGCGGAATCTGGGCTTATCATCGCTTCCTCATAGTTCGTAGGTTCATCATGGTCTAGTAACATGACTTCCAGAATATGATTTCCGTACCACTCTGGTGCGGATCTTACTCTGGTAGACCTACGAGGTTCAGTAGAAACTTGATCTGAAGTTTCATGATCAATATCATTAGCTTCCTCATTAATTGGTGTAGTTGTCACAGGAACCGGTTCTTGTGATGAACTACTTTCCAATAAGGGAGTAGATACAGTTATCTCATCAAGTTCTACTTTCCTCCCACTCACTTCTTTCGAGAGAAACTCCTTCTCTAGAAAGGATCCGATTTTAGCAACGAAAGTCTTGCCTTCAGATCTGTGATAGAAGGTGTACCCAATTGTCTCCTTTGGGTATCCTATGAAGACACATTTCTCCGATTTGGGTTCGAGCTTATCTGGTTGAAAGAGAATGAATCGCCGGGAAGAATTAGAAGAACAAATATGCTTGAGGGGATTTAGATGCAAAAGAACAAAGAGATCATGAGCTGATTAAAGAGTACTTGACAGGTGCGTCGGGATGGTTGGAGAACGATGGCTGGAATGTGAGGACGAAGAATTCTTCTAGTATGATGGCCTCTGGTGAAAAGAAACGGAAGACAACTCCTAACATCCTCCGGATTAGTAAGAAAAGAATATCTGACAAACGGAACACTTCGAGAGGATAACATGAAACTAGAACCTCGAATCTTTGGGAGAACGGACAAGATTTAGAAGGAACTCTTCTTCAGTCTTCAAATGACGACGAGAAACACCACAAAAATTACTGAGATACCCCGGGAGAATGAAAAGAGGAAGGGATGAACCAAAGATGAAAAGAATTTGATAGTGATCAGGAGAAGGCATGTGACTGATGGGATCCATTCTTACATCACACTTGAAAAGAATTTGAGAATAACTCCGGAATAATTAGAAGAGTCAGGTAAGATCCTGGGAATAAACATGTGGGTTAGGGCCCACTGTAGAGAAAACACCATTGGAAACGATTGTTGAAGAGATAGATGATGCACTGGAACAATTGAAATATTTGAATGAGGTGACAACCTCGAATTAATTGGAACAAAGATGAATCTCCTGAGATGTCTTCCGAACTCCAGAATAACTAAATGGCGAGAGGCGAATGAGCAAGGGGAACACTTGATCCAAGGAAAGAATATGATCAACCCAAAAAACTTGAATTGAATCCACCGGAAAAGAAAAAAACGATGAAGAATGTTGAACGAAACGAGAATTCACCGGTTGAAATAATTGAGGGAAGACTGAAGAGGCTCCGCACGAATGAAATTGATGCTCGAAAGACTCAAGCTCCGGGAAGAAAAAGGGGTGGGAGGGCGGGAAAAACAAAGGCAACTGGAAAGGGAGAACCGACGAATAACTTGAATAGAAAACACCGGTTGAAATAATTGAGGAAAGAATGCCAAGGCTTCGCACGAGTAGGATGGATATTCGATTACGGACTCCGGCTCCGAGAATAAAAAGGGTGGGCGGGTGGGAAAAAGAAAACAACTGAGGATTGAACTTGGAAAAGATGAAGAGGCTCGAGTCAACTTGATGAGAAATGCACCAGATGAAAAGAGCTGACACACGACGATCGGAAAACCAACTGCGTGATCCTAAAGAAAAATTTGAAGGGGAAGAGGAGTAAGTCAAAACACATATGTCAATATTCCTCACCAGAGCGACGAAGGGGCTGAGGAGTAAAAAGAATTCCTACTCTCTGATATAACTAGACTCCGAAAACAGTTTTCTTCTAGACTCGACAACGGCCATGCTACGAACAATCAAGGGGGCTCCTATGGTCGGTCGAGGCTCTGATACCAACTTATCACGCCCAATATGTGACCCTATCTTAAAGGAACTCGAAGGTCCCACCAAGGATAGAAGCACATATTGGAGACGCTTTTGCAAGGTGGATATCATTACATCGTACCATTACATAATAGTTGGGGATACATACAAGAGGCAGGCAATGCACATGAATACAACAACATCATACATAAGAGCAACATCCGACTACGGATGAAACACAAACAGAAACTCAAACGACATCCACCCTGGTAGCCCAGGCTGCCGACCTGGAACCTATCCCCTGATCAAAGAAGAAGCAGAAGAAGAACTCCAAAACAAATAAACATCTCTCTCGCGTCATGATCATCGCATTACCTGTACCTGCAACTGTTGTTGTAGTAATCTGTGAGCCACGAGGACTCGGCAATCCCATTACCATGGGTATCAAGACTAGCAAAGCTTAAAGGGGATGGAATGGATAAGTGGTGAGGTTGCAGCAGCGACTAAGCATGATATGATGGCTAACTTACGAATACAAGAATAAGATGAGAAGCTACGCAAACGGTCGCAAACTAGTAATGATAAAGAAGTGATCTTGAACTACTTACATTCAAACATAACACCACCGTGTTCTCTTCTCGGCCCACTCGAAAAGAGACCATCACGGTTACACACGCGGTTGGGTATTTTAATTCGAATTGGTGTCAAGTTCTCTACATCCGGATATTAACAAATTCTCATCTGCCACATAACCGCGGGCACGGCTCTCGAAAGTTTAAACCCTGCAGGGGTGTCCCAACTTAGCCCATTATAAGCTCACGATCCGCGGAGACAATCCTCCATCGCGGGACATCCGATCAGACTCGGGGTCCCGGTGCACAAGACATTTTGACAATGGTAAAACAAGACCAGCAAGACCGCCCGAATGTGCGGACAAATCCCGATAGGAGCTGCACATATCTCGTTCTCAGGGCACAACGAATGAGACAAGCTACGAGTAAAACCAGCCCTCGAGTTTCCCCGAGGTGGCCCCGCAGGCTGCTCGGTTCGGACCAACACTCAGAGGAGCACTAGCCCGGGGGGTTAAATAAAGATGACCCTCGGGTTTATAACTCCCAAGGGAAAGGTATAGGTTGTTAGGCAAATGGAAAACCAAGGTTGGGCCTTGCTGGAGGAGTTTTATTCAAAGCAAACTGTCAAGAGGGTCCCATACCCCTCACCATGTTAGGGACACAAAATCAAGGAACATAACATCGGTATGACGGAAACTAAGGCGGCAAGAGTGGAAAAAAACACCAGGCATAAGGCCGAGCCTTCCACCCTTTACCAAGTATATAGATGCAGTAATTAAATAAGAGATATTGTGATATCCCAACATAATCATGTTCCAACATGGAGCAATCTTCAACTTCACCTGCAACTAACAACGCTATAAGAGGGGCTGAGCAAAAGCGGTAACATAGCCAAACAACGGTTTGCTAGGAAGGGTGAAAAAGGTTAGAGGCTGACATGGCAATTTGGGAGACTTGATAAACAAGTGGTAGGTAGCGCGACATAGCGATAGCATCGAGACAACTAGCATAGGAATGATAGTAGTGAGATCCAGGGTAGTGGTCATCTTGCCTGAAATCCCGCTAGGAAGAAGAAGAGTCCATGAAGAAGACGAACGGGTGAAGAAGAACCAAGTGTAGACGAACGAATCCTCACGATCGCAACGAAACAAGAACTATCAAGAAGAAGCACAACCGGAAAGAAGCAAACAACACGGTAAACACACAACACATAAACATGACATCATGCTCAACCAAGTATGATGCATGACAAGGCAATATGATGCTACTCATGGCAAGAGATGATGCATACAAGAATATCACATCAAAGCAAGTTTAAATGAGGCCGGAAACAACATATAACAATTCCGGTAAGTCCTCATATGCAAATTTCAAAATTGGTCCAGATCAAAACATATTATGTTAAAGTATTTAAACAGGTTAAGATGCACCAATATGATCTACACGAGATTCTAGTCAAGTTACATATAAAGTTCATTTAATTCAGAGCTACGGCCTAGAAGATATGAGCAAAACAAGTTAAACATGGCATTGATGCAAAATGCATTCAAACATCAAGCAAACACACCCAAAACAAGGATTCAACATGAAATGATGAAACTACATGCAATTGTAAGCAAGTTTCATATAGAGCATTCTCAAAACGGAGCAACGATGCAACACATACACTCCAAACAAGATATAACAATCTATCCAAAACAGCAACTAGGCACTTTGCAACCATCAAAACAACATGCAACAGGAATCATATGAGCACAAACTTGACATGCTCTTGAAGTACAGATAACATACTTCAATTATCATTAGGCTCAGGTTCATAGACATCAAGATTAATCCAAGATGATCAATGCAAAGTGTAACTTTATAACACAGGAGCATATACATGAACAAAGTTAATATGATGGCATGCTGGAGGCATGAAACAAAGATGCTACAGCAAACTATACATAGCAACTAAGGGCATGGCATCAACGTACACATAACAAAGATCAAATAACATCCAGACATCATATGCATATGACTCATGGATTAGTGGGAACCAACATGACAAGATTGAATGTTGAAACAGTTTCAGCAAGTGTAAAACAGCAACGTTATAATAGCATGTTTGCAAGCATGGAACGGAGGCATATGAAGTCCAAAATTAACAATCATGGCATGCGAACAGAGTACTCATAGCATACTTCAAAACATGTAATTTGAGCATCTCCAGAATAGGCATGGATCAATCAATAACTAGGTCACAGCAAGGCATCATGAAGTTAACAAAAAACTGGAACAGCATGTAGGCATGTTCATGGCAATGAAAACTTATGCTAAAGACATATATAGGGCGTCAAAAGACATGGCATGATAGATCATAACATGGACATCAAAACATGTCAACTAAGCATGTCCAGATTATGCATGGATTAATTGGTAGCATCAAGCAAACAAGGCATCATGATATAACAGATTCAGACTAGACAGAACATTAACAGCAAGTAGCCCACTTCACAAGCTTGTTGCACTCACTATAGGTCTTATCAAAATACATGGGTTACACCACAGTAAATATGGCATAATTATGCTCCTAAAATATGTAGACATGATGCTCAAAAGAGAATCACACAAAAAGATATAAAAATGACAAATAGGCAAGTTACAGCAGTTTCCAGCAGTTAACAGCAACATGCACTTTTGCAATAGAGATTAAGATATCAAAATGCACACTAACATGAATGCAAAGCATACCAACATATAGAGCATTAAGAGCAGAACATGTGCATATCAAGATCATCATCATAGGATCAATAGAGACAAAGTTACACCACTCATAAGACACATAAATGATGTTAACATGCAGCAGCTTTAGCAGTTTTGCAACAAAGATTCATGCATCAATATGAACAGTAACATGAATGCAAATGCAACTACATGAAGATCGTCACGAGATGAACATTTTGACATATTATGCACTCCAAATGGAGAAACGAGCACAAAGTTACACCAGGTCAAAGATCCACACATGATATTTAAAACGCCAGGGACTTCGTCGTTTTCATGAAAAAAAACAGAGTGAGCGCCTAATAGCTATTCAACGCACAGGCGGGGTTTTCGGTGGGCTCGCTCACCTTGGGCCACTTGGGTCGGACGCGGAGAGGAAGGGGCTTGGCGAGGTCGACTGGGCCGGCCCACGCGCGGTCAACGCGGCGGCGGATCGGGGCTCCTCCCGATCGGCCTGAAGGGCGGCGGCGGCAGAGCTCTCCGGCGAGGGGGAGCTACGCGGGGACGGTGCGAATCTGGCGGGGCCGTGCGGATCCAGCGAGGTGGTGGAGGTCAGCGGCGAGGTGCTGCGGGGCCGCGGCGGAAGCGGCGGTGGAGCGGTGCGGCAGGGCGGCACTGGAGCAGCACGGCGGGGCGGCGCCGGCGGGATGGAGGCGAGGCGGCGGCGCACGGCAGAGCGGCGGC
>NC_057801.1:835398259-835403823 GCF_018294505.1 Triticum aestivum | reverse complement strand
GGGGCAGAGGCAGGAGCTCAGAGCGGCGAACGGGCTCGGGTGGGCCCAATTTGGGCCCGCAGGGCCGCGGCGGCGGGTGGGCGGTGCGGGAGGCGCGGGTGAGGCGGCCGGGCCACGTGGCGCCCTATGGTTGGTCGCGGGGGCTGCTGGTGCTGAGGTGTCGGCCTCTGGTTGGCTGGAGCGACGTGGCCGGAGGCGGTGGACATGTCCGGCGCGGCGTGGACGCGTCCAGAGGCAAGGAGGATGAAGTAGACTAGGGTTTCGCCGAAATTAGGGGGAGGGGGACGTTTATATAGGTAGAGGGAGCTAGGAGAGTCCAAATGAGGTGCGGTTTTCGCCCACGATCATGATCCAACGACGGAGAGCATGAAGGGGAGTTTGATTAACCGTTGGGGCATCAAACGACCTCCAAATGAAACAAAATTTGACAGGCGGTCTACCGGTGATATACCAAGACCACTTGTCAACTCTCGGCCCATTCCGAGAACGTTTTTCCGCGACTCACAAAACAAGACCTGAGGGGTGCGATGGGCGCGTGCGAGTGTGTCTGTGCTCAGAACGGACAATGGAGAGAACTGGGAGGACCCGAACGGATGCAAGTTTTGAAAAACATGCAGATGATGACATGGCAAAGTGCAACACGTAAGCAAATGACATGGCAACGATGGTGAATAACTGGAAGACACCTAGCGCATGGGTCTCGGGGCGTTACATTACTGCACCTTGGTTACTATTGCTACTTGTTACTTGTTATGAATTATCTTACTGCAAAACTATCTGTTACCGCTACTTTCAGTACTTGCAGATAATACCTTACTGAAAACCACTTGTCATTTTCTTCTGCTCCTCCTTGTGTTCGACACTCTTACTTATCAAAAGGACTACGATTGATCCCCTATACTTGTGGGTCATCAGTAATTCCTGCCATGATACTTCACCAGAATTAAGACAGAGTTCATCACAAACTTGACACAAACGAGAACCTAAATCTAACTACTCATTACCATCCTTCTTGAAGTGGAGATGCTACTCCATCAAGGATTTGAGAGGACAAAGGCAAGGACGTACTCCTCTTGGCCGCCTCCAACCACGCGTGCGGCACCTTCTTCTCCAGAAGCGGCCACCTTCTTCGCCTTGAAGAACATGCGCTCTACCTCCTGGAGGCGCTTGGTCGTCGGTCAGAAGATCTTGTGGAGGCGGTCGAAGTTCCGCCACGCCCGCTAGCCACTGCTGCGGAGAACGTGTCGCGCCCCCGCACCTGCACTTTGCGCCTCTCCTCCACCGGCAGGCAGGGGGAGGAGCTCCCAACCTCGTTGTCATTGTGGCGCTTGCGCGGCGACAAGCCGCCGCAATCCCCTTGGCCACCCCTTCCGCTTCTAGTGCCCGACATCGGGGCAGGCGTGCTGTGCTTGTGCGCATAGCCAAGTGGGGCCAGAGGCAGAGGGATTTCTCACCGGAGGGAGTGATTTGTAGTGGGGGGAGGGAAATAGCAGATGTGAAACCTAAACGCGGCCGCGCCGGTATATATATAGCGGACACGAAGACGGTTTATGGACCGCCCATATATTTTTTACAGGAAGTGCGATTATTACGGTATCTGGCCGGGCCGGTTTTTTCATGCCTACTGTAAATTTGTCGGAATTTTACGAGCCGTCGAGATAATATGGGATCTGCTAGAGATGCATTCTAAAAAAAATTGTGAAATTTTTGAAAAAAAAACACACAAAAAAGTAACAAAAAAATAAAGAAAAGAAAAAGAAGTAGAAAGAAAGTAAAAGAAAAGGGAAAACGAATAATAATAATAATAATAAAACCATTAGAAAGAAAAGCCAGTAAAAAAGGTTCAAGAACCTTCTAGATTGTACCCAAATCCAAAAAAACACAGGCTGGAACCTTCCAAAATGGTCCCAAAACCAGATGGGATGTACTCGTTAGCTTCTAAGTTGGGCCGGCCCAGTTTGATTGCTAGCTTGATCGGCTCTGTGCGAAGGATCGACTACTTGACGTAGAACTCTTCTCAAAAACAAAACTTGACGCAAAATGCGTCAAATAGAAAGAGCGCCCTCGACCGCAGGATTCTACCTAGTACTGGCTCCAAAACAAACTAGCCCTCGCGGGGTATCAAAGCCAGGATCTCATCCTGAGAGAAGGCAGTCCAACCAGCTGACCCATCGAGCTTAAGTGATTATAAGACAACACAAACTTTTAAGAATCGAACCACTACGTAGATTCAAAAAAAACTAAAATTATGAATGCAAATTTTTCTAACGCAGCGCACATCAATATATGCAGAACACATTCTCTGAAAATCATGAACTTTTTTTTAAACAGGAACATATTTTGTAATTCCAAAACCAATTTTGGAAAAGCAAACTTTTTTTAAACTCCCGAATTTATTTTCAAAACACGAACAACTTCTGAAATTTGTAAACAGTTTTTGATACAGGAGCACTTTTTCAAACTCTTGAAAAATATAAACATGAACATTTTTAAAATTTGTATTTTTTTTAAAACGGGACATTTTTTATGTACCGAATAATTTTTAAATAAGCTTCCGAATTTTTTTAGAAAAAGACAAACAAAATTTAAAAGACAACATTTTTTAAATTTGCAAACAATTTTGGAATGCGGAAACTTTTTGAAACTCCCGAAATAATGGAAATATGAACATTTAAAAAAATTGTGAACTGTTTTTGAAAGAAGGAACATTTTTTTCAAGTTCCGAACAATTTTGAGAAAGTTGTGAACATTTTGAAGAAAAACGTACCAAGCAAAATTTGAAAAAACTATCATTGTTTGATCGGGGGCACGCCGACCTGGTGGTATGCGTAGAGGGATGGTCGTTGGCGGATAGGGTAGAAGGACGGTAAAGGCCGGCGGCTCGGTTGCGTGGTAGCGACATTGCCTTGGATGACCGGGGATGATGGTTATGGCGGTAGGGGTAGGCTGGTCGACAACGCTGTTGGTGAAAGGGGTAGGTGTGGCAATCAACTAAACCATGAGAAAATTTCAGCTTTGCATGCATCAGATTTTGGATTTGATTAGTGGAAACTGTTGTAAAGATTTCACATATTATGCACGAAAAAATATCTTTGGTGCGTGGCCTTCCTACTTCTCTTCCATCGGTATATTTTGTACATTTTTAAGTTCACATATTATGTACATTTTTAAGTTCTGAATAATGTTTAAATAAGCTTTCGGATTTTTTGTGACAATACTGGTGCAATTGCCTTGGCAAAGGAATCCAAATTTCACAAGAGAACCAAGCACATCAAGAGACGCTTCAATTCCATCCGGGACCAAGTCCAGGTGGGAGACATAGAGATTTGCAAGATACATACGGATCTGAATGTTGCAGACCCGTTGACTAAGCCTTTTCCACGAGCAAAACATGATCAACACCAAGGCTCCATGGGTGTTAGAATCATTACTGTGTAATCTAGATTATCGACTCTAGTACAAGTGGGAGACTGAAGGAAATATGCCCTAGAGGCAATAATAAAGTTATTATTTATTTCCTCATATCATGATAAATGTTTATTATTCATTCTAGAATTGTATTACCCGGAAACATAATACATGTGTGAATACATAGACAAATATAGTGTCACTAGTATGCCTCTACTTGACTAGCTCATTGATCAAAGATGGTTGAGTTTCCTAACCATGGATATGAGTTATCATTTGATCAGTGGGATCACATCATTAAGAGAATGATGTGATTGACTTGACCCATTTCGTTAGCTTAGCACTTGATCGTTTAGTATGTTGCTATTGCTTTCTTCATGACTTATACATGTTCCTATGACTATGAGATTATGCAACTGCCGTTTACCGGAGGAACACTTTGTGTGCTACCAAACGTCACAACATAATTAGGTGATTATAAAGGTGCTCTACAGGTGTCTCCGAAGGTACTTGTTGGGTTGGCGTATTTCGAGATTAGGATTTGTCACTCCGATTGTCGGAGAGGTATCTCTGAGCCCACTCAGTAATGCACATCACTATAAGCCTTGCAAGCATTGCAACTAATAAGTTAGTTGCGGGACGATGTATTACGGAACGAGTAAAGATGCTTGCCAGTAATGAGATGGAACTAGGTATTGAGATAACGACGATCGAATACCGGGAAAGTAACATACCGATAACAAAGGGAACAACGTATGTTGTTATGCGGTTTGACTGATAAAGATCTTCGTAGAATATGTAGGAGCCAATATGGGCATCCAGGTTCCGCTATTGGTTATTGACCCGAGAGATGTCTCGGTCATGTCTACATAGTTCTCGAACCCGTAGGGTCCGCACACTTAACGCTCATTGACGATATAGTATTATATGAGTTATGTATGTTGGTGACCGAATGTTGTTCGGAGTCCCGGATATGATCACGAACATGACGAGGAACTCCGGAATGGTCCAAGATAAAGATTGATATATGGGATAATAGTGTTTGGTCTCCGGAAGGGTTTCGGAATTCACTGGAAGGGGTTTCCGATGTTTCCCGAAATGTTTGGGTACGAGAACACTTTATTTGGGCCAAAGAGGAAAGCCCACAAGGTTTTTGGAAAGCGCAAAATAAAGTTTTGCGGAGTCCAGGGGCCAGACGCCAGGGTCCCTGGCGTCTGGGTCCAGACGCCGGGAACCCTGGCGCCTGGCTCTGGAGTCCGGGAAGGACTCTTGCCTTTCGGGTGAAACCGACTTTGTGAAGGCTTTTACTCCAAGTTTCGACCCCAAGGCTCAACATATAAATAGAGGGGCAGGGCTAGCACCAAAGACACATCAAGAAACACCAAGCCGTGTGCCGGCAACCCCGTCCCCTCTAGTTTATCCTCCATCATAGTTTTCGTAGTGCTTAGGCGAAGCCCTGCGGAGATTGTTCTTCACCAACACCGTCACCACGCCGTCGTGCTGCCGGAACTCATCTACTACTTCGCCCCTCTTGCTGGATCGAGAAGGCGAGGACGTCATCGAGCTGAACGTGTGTAGAACTCGAAGGTGCCGTGCGTTCGGTACTTGGATCGGTCGGATCGTGAAGGTGTACGACTACATCAACCGCGTTGATAAATGCTTCCGCTTTCGGTCTACAAGGGTATGTGGACAACACTCTCCCCTCTCGTTGCTATGCATCACCATGACCTTGCGTGTGCGTAGGAAATTTTTTGAAATTACTACGTTCCCCAACAGTGGCATCCGAGCCAAGTTTTATGCGTAGATGTTATATGCACGAGTAGAACACAAGTGGGTTGTGGGCGATACAAGTCATACTGCTTACCAGCATGTCATACTTTGGTTCGGCGGTATTGTTGGACACTAGTAGAAAAAGGGCATATAGTCCCGGTTGGTGAGGGCCTTTAGTCCCGGTTCATGAACCGGGACTAAAGGGTCGGTACTAATGCCCTGACCCTTTAGTCCCGGTTCAATCCAGAACCGGGACAGATGGGCCTCCACGTGGCCTGTCCGCTGAGCCCAGGCAGGAGGGCCTTTGGTCCCGGTTGGTGGCACCAACCGGGACCAATAGGCATCCACGCGTCAGCATTTCTGTGGCTGGGGTTTTTGTTTTTTTT
>NC_057801.1:835390944-835398033 GCF_018294505.1 Triticum aestivum | reverse complement strand
TGAAAGGGGGGGGGGTTGGGGGGTTTTGGGGGGTTAATTTAGGTGTTTCATATATTGTGCTAGCTAGCTAATTAATAGAGAGAAGTGTCCTTTCTTTTGTCCGTGCTTGGTCGACGCTACGTACTATACATACGTATAGAGAGGACTAGCTAGACACGCTAGCTAGCTAGTAAGCAAACAGAAGATCGTCATGAACATATATGCATACAGAGAGAAGTGATATCGACCACCTCTCCTTCTCCAAGAGATTGGTCGAACAACAAGTTCTCGTATATCTATCCAACACTACCGGCTACATATATACAATAATTATCTTTTACAAATATAATCTCCTAACATATGGATGCGTGGTCCACATAGTATTCTCCGTCTTCAGCGATCACGTGGTCAAGAAAGAATGCCGCCAATTCCTCTTGAATTGCTCGCAGGCGATCTGGTGCTAGGAGTTCATCCCGCATCCGAAACATCTAATTTTAAGAAGGGGGTCAATACATATATATATATGAATGTATAAAACTCAACACAAATGATGGTAATAAAATAAAATTGTGAATATTGTTATTTACGCACTTCATATTGTTTGTCGGAGTAGCCCCGCTCACAGGTCGTGTGGCGGATGGACTCGCAAATGTAGTATCCACAGAAATCATTCCCTTGTTCCTGCCACAACTGTTGGGGAACGTAGTAATTTCAAAAAATTTCCTACGCACATGCAAGATCATGGTGATGATATAGCAACGAGGGGAGAGTGTGGTCTACGTACCCTCGTAGACCGAAGCGGAAGCATTGACGCAACGTAGAGGAAGTAGTCGTACGTCCTCCGGTTCAACCGATCCAAGTACCGTTACTCTGGCACCTCCGAGTTCTTGACACGCGTACAGCTCGATGACGCACCCTCGATCTCCGATCCAGCAGAGGCGCCGAGGGGGAGTTCCGTCAGCACGACGGCGTGGTGACGATCTTGATGTTCTCCTGTTGCAGGGCTTCGCCTAAGCACCGCTACAATATGACCGAGGTGTAATATCGTGGAGGGGGGCACCGCACACGGCTAAGGAACGATCAATGATCAACTTGTGTGTTCTAGGGTGCCCCCTTACCCCCGTATATAAAGGAGGGAGGGAGGAGGTGGCCGGCCCTAGGGGGGCGCGCCATGAGGAGGGGGAAACCTACTCCAAGTAGGTTTCCCTCTCTTTTCCTTATCTTATTTGGAGGGTGAAGGAAAGAGTAGTAGTATTAGGAAGTAGTACTAGTAGTAGTAATAGGAAGAGGGGGAAGGAGAAAGGAAAGGGGGGGCCGGCCCCCCTCCCCAATTCGGATTGGGCTTGGGGGGGCGCGCCCCCCTCCCTTGCTCCTTCTCTCTTCCTCCTACATGGGCCCAATAAGGCCCATATACCTCCCGGGGGTTCCGGTAACCTCCCGGGGCTCCAAACTTCTCCGGAACCTTTCCGGTGTCCAAATATATCCGTCCAATATATCAATCTTTATGTCTCGACCATTTCGAGACTCCTCGTCATGTCCGTAATCATATCCGGGACTCCGAACAACCTTCGGTACATCAAAATACATAAACTCATAATATAACTGTCATCGAAACCTTAAGCATGCGGACCCTACGGTTCGAGAACGATGTAGACATGACTGAGACACATCTCTGGTCAATAACCAATAGCGGGACCTGGATGCCCATATTGGTTCCTACATATTCTACGAAGATCTTTATCGGTCAAACCGCATAACAACATACGTTGTTCCCTTTGTCATCGGTATGTTACTTGTCCGAGATTCGATCGTCGGTATCCAATACCTAGTTCAATCTCGTTATCGACAAGTCTCTTTACTCGTTCTGTAATACTTCATCTTATAACTAACTCATTAGTTACATGCTTGCAAGGCTTAGGTGATGAGCATTGCCGAGAGGGCCCAGAGATACCTCTCCGACAATCGGAGTGACAAAACCTAATCTCGAATTATGCTAACTCAACATGTACCTTCGGAGACACCTGTAGTACTCCTTTATAATCACCCAGTTACGTTGTGACGTTTGGTAGTACCCAAAGTGTTCCTCCGGTAAACGGGAGTTACACAATTCTCATAGTTACAGGAACATGTGTAAGTCATGAAGGAAGCAATAGCAGAATACTAAATGATCAAGTGCTAAGCTAACGGGATGGGTCATGTCAATCACCTCATTCTCCTAATGATGTGATCCCATTAATCAAATGACAACACATGTCAATGGTTAGGAAACATAACCATCTTTGATTAATGAGCTAGTCAAGTAGAGGCATACTAGTGACTATATGTTTGTCTATGTATTCACACATGTATCATGTTTCCGGTTAATACAATTCTAGCATGAATAATAAACATTTATCATGATATGAGGAAATAAATAATAACTTTATTATTGCCTCTAGGGCATATTTCCTTCAACAACCACTTTACAAGAAATAGAGGTCAATCAAACTGATAATTAGCAAGCATGCTAAATGGTATTGATGAAACTTGCGCTTGAATCACTAGGAGATGCGTGGAATATGCTACTATATACTACTTACTTTCGGGTGTCTAAATTGCAGCTTCTTCGGTAGTCCCGGAGCTTTTTTGGTTAATTTTCTCCAAGACCTGCCATACAAAGAAAACAATTACTTGATATCAGAAATGAACAAAGTTGCTGATATGGTGGATAATGATCGATTTAACTTACTTCTCGAGCATTTCAGTCATGTCCGCATACTCCTTGGGATCTTTTCGCTTGGAGTCTAAGACAGTTACTACTCCCTTCTCAAGCTTAATCTCTAGGAGAATATAGTGGTAGCTGCGCACACATGCATAACTCATCAATATTACATTACTATAACTTGGACTAATAAGGAAACCGAATATGCCACAAGACAGTAACACTCACTTGAAGTTGTAAGGAAAGAGTATTATATCTTTGTGTTCATTTATTACCAACGATTGTAGCAAGTTGGCCTCGGTATTTTCTTTATGAAATTCAACCTCAGTTTTATCTATGAGATATGTGTTAGTGAACCCAATATCACCCACTTGTCTTTTCTTCAATTCGGCAATCTTCAATCTGCACAATATAGTGAGGATAATTATAAATACATGCAATGAAAGGGCTGAGTTATATAAAGAGACTTAATGACAAAAGTAGTACTACTTACAGACAGTAGCAGGTGACCGTTGCTTTATCGAGGGCCAATTGATTGAAAAACTGATAGAACTCCTCAAATGGAATAGGCAACAGTTCAATTCCAAGGAGGTCATGCTCCTTTTTAACTCTAACATACAAAGTACTCCTCCCCTCAGACTCTTTGCAGGTTTTCATGTACCAATCATGCAATCTTCGCATCATCGTTGATAGAGAACTTTCATCTTTGACGAGAGGCTTCCCGTACTCGTATCTTTGTATCTGCACCTCCAAGAAATCATAATGTACATCGTCAGGCATGTAATCTGCAGGATTGCCATAACCGGGCACCATCCTCGGATCGACGATGTCGCTAGCAGGCACCTTGAGTGGGGGGCACGATTGCTTCGCTTGTTCGCCGAGCTGGGCAATTTGTTTCCCAGCTCGTCGTTCTTTCATCCTTTGATCACTTTTAGTACTTTCCGACCTCTCCGCTTCGGCAAATGTCTTTCCAATAATGCGCTCATAGTTTCCTTTCGGCGGAGACTTGGGTGGTTTTGTCAGGGCAGCCAGAGTGCGCTTCGCTTTCACCGGATCTACCTTCTCCTCCGGAGGTGGATGTCTCTTTGCTTTCAACCCTTGAAACCAGTCATCCACTTCGGTCTGCGCGATCTTCGCGTTTTCCTCCTCGCTCCTCTCGTACGGTAACTTCTCTGGAGTCTTCAGAGAAGGACCGAATCTGTATCTCCTCCCGCCTTTGGATGTACTGCTAGACGCCGGCAGAGCAGACGGAGTGGATGTCTTCTTTCCTTGCTTATGAGGCGGAGGAGAAGGACTACGACGCGCCGGAGCAGCCGGAGCGGCGGCGGGTCTCTTCTTCCCTTGCTGACGAGGCGGAGAAGGAGGAGGCTGGCTGCTCGGGCGCGCCGGCGCAGGCGGAGAAGGAGGCGGACTGCCGCCACGCGCCGGAGAAGGAGCCGGCCGAGTGCCCTGATCGTCACTCGCCGGAGGAGGAGGCGGTGGAGGAGGCGGAGTGCCCTAACTCGCCGGAGGAGGAGGAGGAGGCGGAGGCGTCCAGTTCGGAAGGTTGATGAGATCCTTCCGCCATAGGCATGGAGTCTTCAGAGCAGAACCCAGCCGATACTCCCCTTCACCGGTAGGGTGGTCAAGCCAGAGGTCCTCAAATCCCTCCGTTATTTCATCGACCATCACCTTAGCATATCCTTCTGGAATCGGCCGGCAGTGAAAAGTTGAGTCGGGTTTAGTAGGATAAACAGAGCCAACAGCCGCCTTGACCTTCAAATTCATCCATTGCGCCATAAGGTGGCAATTTTCAGCCTCCGTGATAGCATCCACGGGATAGCTGGCAGGAGCCGTCAAGGCATGCTCCGGCTGAAGCAGCTCGGTGGAAGCCACGCTGCTTCTCCGCTGAGATGGCGGGGTAGCTTCGGGGGAAGCTTCAGCAGGTCGTTTGCTGCAATCTGCTTCTCGTTCCTCTAGCCCCATTACCCTTTCGTGCAGCGCCTGCAGTTGGCTCTGCTCCAGTTTCTTCCTCCTCTCCTGGGTTTTGTAACCCCCTGCGTCCGGAAATCCAGCCTTCCACGAAACGGAGCCTGGCGTGCCTCGTGTCCGCCCAGGGTGCTCAGGATTCCCGAGGGCCATTGTGAGCTCGTCCTTCTCCCTGTCTGGAACGAACATCCCTTGCTGCGCTGCTTCGATATATTGCTGAAGCCTCTTGACTGGTATGTCCAATTGTTCGTCCGTCCAAATGCACTTCCCTGTTATAGGGTCCAAGGATCCGCCGGCCCCGAAGAACCAAGTCCGGCAACGGTCTGGCCAGTTCATTGTCTCTGGTTCGATCCCTTTATCAAGCAGATCATTCTCAGCCTCGGCCCACTTAGGCCGGGCTACGAGGTAGCCACCTGACCCCGTGCGATGGTGAAGCTTCTTCTTCGCAGCATTTCTCTTGTTTGTCGCCGACATCTTTTTACTCTTTTCCGATGTCTTGTGGGCCACAAATGCGGGCCAGTCATCTCTGATCTTCTCATATTTGCCCTTGAATTCTGGTGTCTCATTTTTTTCGACATACCTATTGAGGTCTTTCTTCCAATTCCTGAATAGGTCTGCCATCTTCTTCAGAGCAAAAGACTTGATTAATGGCTCTATAACTGGCTTCTCCGGATCATCCTCTAGTGGTAGGGTGAAATTTGACTTCAGCTCAGTCCAAAGATCATTTTTCTGCATATCATTGACATAAGACACCTCAGGGTCTTCGTTCTTAGGCTTATACCATTGGTGGATGCTGATCGGGATCTTGTCCCTAACTAGAACCCCGCACTGAGCAACAAATGCCTTCTTTGTCCGGTAGGGTTCAATCGGTTGGCCGTCGCGCGCGATTTGTATGATCTCAAACTTTTCATCCGAGCTCAACTTTTTCTTCGGGCCTCGTCTCTTTACCGAAGTTGTGCTCGATCCGGAGGGCTAGAACAAAGAACAAAGACGAGGGTTAATTAATATGTGTACATACCAAAACAATGAATGCATCAATTAGCTAGTCAGCACATGCTTAACTAATATATATACCTGGTCGGACTCGGTTTGGTGATCACCGGAGCCGTCCTCACGGTCTACTTCTTCACCCTCTCCTTCTTGCACCGGCATTGGGTCATCGGAGCCATGTAAATCATAGCCAGCTGCTTCTTCACCCTCTCCTTCCAAACCAGCTTGTCATTGAGAAACATCAACGAGCAGACGGCATCACTTCCTTGTGCGATTATGTCCCTCAACAATGCTTCTTGTGCTTCATCTCGTGGCGGGGTGTCCATAGTTTCTACAAATATTTACAACATGGCAATTATTATTCAAACATGACAGATATGGATATATTAGTGGCAAACGTAGAACTAGCTAGCTAATCACAATAACGAATCATATTAATTAGTGGCCTCGACGCTGCTTCTCTAGGGTTTCAGGTGGCCTCGACAATGCTTCAAGGGTTAGGGGGTGGCCTCGAGAATGCTTCAAGGAGGGGGTGGCCACATGTATCTCACACCGACGATACTTGCTATTTAATTAGGGTTTCCTCCACTGGTCGGCAACCCTCGACGACCCTCGTTCCTGATAAAAAAAAGAGGAAGAAGAAGAAAAAAAAGAGGAGAAGAAAGAATAGAGGAGAAGTCTCCTCTATTCTTTCTTCTCCTCTTTTTTTTCTTCCTCTTCTTTTTTTAATCAAGGGGTCGAGGATCGCCGAGGGGTCGAGGGTCAAGGGGTCGAGGATCGCCGAGCGGTCGAGGGTCAAGGGGTCGAGGATCGCCGAGGGGTCGGGAGGTTGCCTAGTGTCAAAGGATTCAACAAAACCATGTCTTCATCATTAGGCGAAAGTAACAGGTGCATGATGGTACGAAGCTCTCCAAAGTTATTTTGGAACGGAGTCCCAGATAGGATAATTCGCTTTTTGGTACAAAGTTCAGCAAGAACCTTCTGGATATCGTTATTTGGAAGGCCTTTGCTGAAATTCGTACAAAAAGGCAAATTATCCAATCCGGGACTCCATTCCAGAATAACTTTGGAGGACTTCATACCATCATGCCCTGGTTACTTCCGGCTAATGATGAAGCCATGGATTTCTTCAATACTTTGACACTAGGAAACCTCTCTCGACCCCTCGAACCCTCGACGACCCTGGAATCCTCGACCCCTAGACGACCCTGGTACCCTCGACCCTCGATCCCTCGACCCTATAGAACCCTTGAACCCTCGACCCTGAAACCCTCGACCCTTGACCCCTTAACGACCCTCGACCCTCTACCCTAGTTCCCGACCCTCGACCCCTCGGCGATCCTCGACACCCTCGTTCCCGATAAAAATTAAGAAGAAGAAGAAGAAGAAGAAGAAGAAGAAGAAGAAGAAGAAAGAGGAGAAGAAGAAAGGAATAGCTAGAGGAGAAGATC
>NC_057801.1:835389321-835389938 GCF_018294505.1 Triticum aestivum | reverse complement strand
TTCGTGGCACAAACCGGGACTAATGCCCCCCTTTAGTCCCAGTAGTCCCGGTTGGTGCCACGAACCGGGACCAATGCCCCCTTTAGTCCCGGTTGGTGCCACCAATCGGGACCAAAGGCCTTGTGCTGCCCCGCGCCCAAAAGTTTAGTCCCACCTCGCTAGTTGAGAGAGCTCGAGAGTGGTTTATAAGCGCTGCTGCGCCCACCCTCTCGAGCTCCTCTCAACTGCAGGCTTTCGGGCCTAATCTGTCACTAGCTATGTGCCTGTGGGCCTACTTGGCCTCCTGTGGGCCTGAATCCTGGCCCATGTAGGGTTTCTAGTCGTATTCAGGCCGTGGGGGTCCAGTAGGCGGCACTATTTTATTCCAGATTTTTTGTTTTGTTTTCTGCATTATTATTTATTTTTTGTTGTTTTTTGCTTTATTTTTTAATTCTTTTTACTTTTAGTTTTAGAAAAATTATAAACTTTCTGTTAGTGCCATTAGTTTTCAAATTTGAAAACATTTTTTTTCTTTTCTTTGTTGCTTTATTTTTTTTTGCTTCTACTTACAACGAAATACTTATTGTGGCTATTTTTATTTTTTTTCCAGTTTTTTTGTTTTGCTTTCTGCATTATTT
>NC_057801.1:835365767-835388723 GCF_018294505.1 Triticum aestivum | reverse complement strand
TTTCTGTTAGTGCCATTAGTTTTCAAATTTGAAAACACTTTTTTTGTTTTCTTTGTTGCTTTATTTATTTTATTTTGTTTCTACTTACAACAAAATACTTATTGTTGCTATTTTTATTTTTTTTCAAATTTTTTTGTTTTGTTTTCTGCATTATTTATTTTCTTTTGGTTTTTTGCTTTATTTTTTAATTCTTTTTGCTTTTAGGTCAGCAAAATTATAAACTTTCTGTTTGTGCCTTTAGTTTTCAAATTTGAATTCTTTGAAATTTGTGTGATCACAAGTTTGTGAGCTCAACAAGGCGTGTAGAGGGACGGGCTTATAAACCGGTGTGAGCGCCCTTCGGTTGGCGAGGTTTTCAGATTCATAGTTTTCAAATGAACTCTGAAAAAGTTGGCATAGCATGTGCATGTACAAAACGGACAATGGTATCATACTCGTCTGTTACAAAGTTGGCATGGTATCATCATAATAGTTGCGGGAGAAAGTCTTCACTTTTTTTTTCGCTTGTGTCGTTTGCTTATTGCGCCGTAACCATGGATAATCTTCATCATTTATCAGGATGCTTGGGTCAACCTTGACTTTGAAGCGGGGAATTTCATGAAACTTTTCATACTCTTCAGACATGTCTGTCTTGCCCTCCACTCCCAGGATGTCCCTTTTTCCTGAAAGAACTATGTGGCGCTTTGGCTCATTGTATGATGTATTCGCTTCCTTATCTTTTCTTTTCCTCGGTCTGGTAGACATGTCCTTCACATAGATAACCTGTGCCACATCATTGGCTAGGACGAACGGTTCGTCAGTGTACCCAAGATTTTTCAGATCCATTGTTGTCATTCCGTACTGTGGGTCTACCTGTACCCCGCCTCCTGACAGATTGACCCACTTGCACTTAAACAAAGGGACCTTAAAATCTACTCCGTAGTCAAGTTCCCATATGTCTACTATGTAACCATAATATGTGTCATTTCCCTTGTCGGTTGCTGCATCAAAGCGGACACCGTTGTTTTGGTTGGTGCTCTTTTCATCTTGGTCAATCGTGTAAAATGTATTCCCATTTGTCTTGTATCCTTTCCAAATCATTACAGTCGAAGATGGTCCCCTGGACAACAAGTACAGCTCATCACAAACAGTGTTGTCACCTCTGAGATGTGTTTCCAACCAACTGCTGAAAGTCCTGATGTGTTCACATGTAATCCAGTCGTCGCACTGCTCCGGGTGTTTGGAGCGCAGACTGTTCTTGTGTTCATCGACATACGGGGTCACCAAGGTAGAGTTCTGTAGAACTGTGTAGTGTGCTTGAGACCAAGAATATCCATCCCTGCATATTATTGAGTCCCTTCCAAGCGTGCCTTTTCCAGTCAGTCTCCCCTCATACCGCGATTTAGGGAGACCTATCTTCTTAAGGCCAGGAATGAAGTCAACACAAAACCCGATGACATCCTCTGTTTGATGGCCCATGGAGATGCTTCCTTCTGACCTAGTGCGGTTACGAACATATTTCTTTAGGACTCCCATGAACCTCTCAAAGGGGTACATATTGTGTAGAAATACGGGCCCCAGATTGACAATCTCGTCGACTAGATGAACTAGGACGTGCGTCATGATATTGAAGAAGGATGGTTGGAACACCAGCTCGAAACTGACAAGACATTGCGCCACATCACTCCTTAGCGTCGGTACGATTTCTAGATCGATCACCTTCTGAGGTATTGCATTGAGGAATGCACATAGCTTCACAATGGCTAATCGGACGTTTTCCGGTAGAAGCCCCCTCAATGCAACCGGAAGCAGTTGCGTCATAATCACGTGGCAGTCATGAGACTTTAGGTTCTGGAACTTTTTCTCTGGCATATTTATTATTCCCTTTATATTCGACGAGAAGCCAGTCGGGACCTTCATACTGAGCAGGCATTGAAAGAATATTTCTTTCTCTTCTTTCGTAAGAGCGTAGCTGGCAGGACCTTCATACTGCTTCGGAGGCATGCCCTCTTTTTCGTGCAAGCGTTGCAGGTCCTCTCGTGCCTTAGGTGTATCTTTTGTCTTCCCATACACGCCCAAGAAGCCTAGCAGGTTCACGCAAAGGTTCTTCGTCACGTGCATCACGTTGATCGAAGAGCGGACCTCTAGGTCTTTCCAGTAGGGTAGGTCCCAAAATATAGATTTCTTCTTCCACATGGGTGCGTGATTCTCAGCGTCATTCGGAACAGCTAGTCCGCCGGGACCCTTTCCAAAGATTAGGTGCAAATCATTGACCATAGCAAGTACGTGATCATCGGTACGCATGGCGAGCTTCTTCCGGTGATCTGCCTCGCCTTTGAAATGCTTGCCTTTCTTTCGACATTGATGGTTGGTCGGAAGAAATCGACGATGGCCCAGGTACACATTCTTCCTGCAGCTTCCCAGGTAAATACTATCGGTGTCAAGTAAACAGTGCGTGCATGCGTGGTATCCCTTGTTTGTCTGTCCTGAAAGGTTACTGAGAGCGGGCCAATCGTTGATGGTCACGAACAGCAACACCTTTAGGTCAAATTTCTCCTTTTTGTGCTCATCCCACGTACGTACACCGTTTCCATTCCACATCTGTAAAAGTTCTTCAACTAATGGCCTTAGGTACACATCAATGTCGTTGCCGGGTTGCTTAGGGCCTTGGATGAGAACTGGCATCATAATGAACTTCTGCTTCATGCACATCCAAGAAGGAAGGTTATACATACATAGAGTCACGGGCTAGGTGTTGTGATTGCTGCTCTGCTCCCCGAAAGGATTAATGCCATCCGCGCTTAAAGCAAACCATACGTTCCTTGGGTCCTTTGCAAACTCATCCCAGTACTTTCTCTCGATTTTTCTCCACTGCGACCCGTCAGCGGGTGCTCTCAACTTCCCGTCTTTCTTACGGTCCTCACTGTGCGATCGCATCAACTTGGCATGCTCTCTGTTTCTGAACAGACGTTTCAACCGTGGTATTATAGGAGCATACCACATCACCTTCGCAGGAACCCTCTTCCTGGGAGGCTCGCCGTCAACATCACTAGGGTCATCTCGTCTGATCTTATACCGCAATGCACCGCACACCGGGCATGCGTTCAGATCCTTGTAGGCACCGCGGTAGAGGATGCGGTCATTAGGGCATGCATGTATCTTCTCCACCTCCAATCCTAGAGGGCATACGACCTTCTTTGCTGCGTACGTACTGTCGGGCAATTCGTTATCCTTTGGAAGCTTCTTCTTCATTATTTTCAGTAGCTTCTCAAATCCTTTATCAGGCACAGCATTCTCTGCCTTCCACTGCAGCAATTCGAGTACGGTACCGAGCTTTGTGTTGCCATCTTCGCAATTGGGGTACAACCCTTTTTTGTGATCCTCTAACATGCGATCGAACTTCAGCTTCTCCTTTTGACTTTGGCATTGTGTCCTTGCATCGACAATGACCCGGCGGAGATCATCATCATCGGGCACATCGTCTGGTTCCTCTTGATCTTCAGCAGCTTCACCCGTTGCAGCACCATCGTGCACATCGTCTGGTGCATCTTGATGTTCAGTAGCATCACCGTATTCAGGGGGCACATAGTTGTCATCGTACTCTTCTTCCTCGCCGTCTTCCATCATAACCCCTATTTCTCCGTGCCTCGTCCAAACATTATAGTGTGGCACGAAACCCTTGTAAAGCAGGTGGGTGTGAAGGATTTTCCGGTCAGAGTAAGACTTCGTATTCCCACATATAGGGCATGGACAACACATAAAATCATTCTGCTTGTTTGCCTCAGCCACTTCGAGAAAATCATGCACGCCCTTAATGTACTCGGAGGTGTGTCTGTCACCGTACATCCATTGCCGGTTCATCTGCGTGCATTATATATAATTAAGTGTGTCAAAAATCATTACAGAACATCATGAATAGATAATTAAGTGACCAAATTAATAGAAGTTCATCATCACATAAAAACCAAAGTACATACATAGTTCTCATCTAACAACATAAAGCTCTGCAGAGCATCTAAATTAATTAAACCATACATTGAAACTATGTAAAACATTTCAATGCGAAACAAATGCGATCATAATCGCAACCAAGGTAACAACTGATCCAACGGCATAATGATACCAAGCCTCGGTATGAATGGAATATTTTCTAATCTTTCTCATCTTCAAGCGCATTGCATCCATCTTGATCTTGTGATCATCGACGACATCCGCAACATGCAACTCCAATATCATCTTCTCCTCCTCAAGTTTTTTTATTTTTTCCTTCAAGAAATTGTTTTCTTCTTTAACTAAATTTAACCTCTCGACAATAGGGTCGGTTGGAATGTCCAGTTCAACAACCTCCTAGATAAATAAAATCTATGTCACATTGGTCGGCATAATTTTCATAAACAATAAATGAACCAATAGTTATGAAAAGATAATATATAGCACATCTGAATCATAGACAGGACGAGGGCCGACGGGGGCGGATACCAAAACCATCGCACTATATAAGATGCAATAATAAAAGTAAGAAAATAATACAAGTATCTATCTAAACATACAAGTAAGAATATTTTTCCTTTCAGAAAGAAGATAAGAACAAGAGGCTCACCACGTTGGTGCCGGCGATGAGATCGGCGCGGGTGATCGACGGCGGTGAAGACGGGGACGGGGCATGACGGACCGCTAAACCTAGATAAATATTAAGGAAAATGGAGCTTCGCGGTCGAGCTTGGAGAGGAGAAACCTTAAGTAGTGTGGCTCGGGCATTCCATCGAACACCTTGTGTGCATAGGAGGTGAGCTAGAGCACCACCAAGCCCTCTCCCCCTCGGCCAGAAAAAACAGAGCAGTGTGCTCTGCTCTTGCGCGAGGGGCTATATATAGGCACCACCATTGGTCCCGGTTGGTGGCATCAACCGGGGCTAAAGGGAAGCCTTTGGTCCCGGTTCATGCCACCAACCGGGACCAATAGTGGTGGGCCAAGAGCCAGGCCCATTGGTCCTGGTTCGTCCCACCAACCGGGACCAAAAGGTCCGGACGAACCAGGACCAATGGCCCACGTGGCCCGGCCGGCCCCCTGGGCTCACGAACCGGGGCAAATAGCTCCATTGGTCCCGGTTCTAGATTGAACCGGGACTAATGGGCTGAACTGGCCTGGGCCATTGCCCCCTTTTCTACTAGTGGGATGAAACGGCCCGGACCGACATTACGCGTACGCTTACGCGAGACTGGTTTTACCACCGTGCTTTGCACACAGGTGACTAGCGGGTGTCAGTTTCTCCAACTTTAGTTGAACCGAGTGTGGCTACGCCCGGTCCTTGAGAAGGTTAAAACAGCACTAACTTGACGAACTATCATTGTGGTTTTGATGCGTAGGTAAGAACGGTTCTTGCTCAGCCCGTAGCAGCCACGTAAAACTTGCAACAACAAAGTAGAGGACGTCTAACTTGTTTTTGCAGGGCATGTTGTGATGTGATATGGTCAAGGCATGATGCTATATTTTATTGTATGAGATGATCATGTTTTGTAACCGAGTTATCAAAAACTAGCAGGAGCCATATGGTTGTTGCTTTATTGTATGCAATGCAATCGCCCTGTAATTGCTTTACTTTATCACTAAGCGGTAGCGATAGTCGTAGAAGTAATAGTTGGCGAGACGACAACGATGCTACGATGGAGATCAAGGTGTCACGCCGATGACGATGGTGATCATGACGGTGCTTCGGAGATGGAGATCACAAGCACAAGATGATGATAGCCATATCATATCACTTATATTGATTGCATGTGATGTTTATCTTTTATGCATCTTATCTTGCTTTGATTGACGGTAGCATTATAAGATGATCTCTCACTAAATTTCAAGATAAAAGTGTTCTCCCTGAGTATGCACCGTTGCCAAAGTTCGTCGTGCCCAGACACCATGTGATGATCGGGTGTGATAAGCTCTACGTCCATCTACAACGGGTGCAAGCCAGTTTTGCATACGCAGAATACTCAGGTTAAACTTGACGAGCCTAGCATATGCAGATATGGCCTCGGAACACTGAGACCGAAAGGTCGAGCGTGAATCATATAGTAGATATGATCAACATAGTGATGTTCACCATTCAAAACTACTCCATTTCACATGATGATCGGTTATGGTTTAGTTGATTTGGATCACGTGATCACTTAGATGATTAGAGGGATGTCTATCTAAGTGGGAGTTCTTAAGTAATATGAATAATTGAACTTAAAATTATCATGAACTTAGTAACTGATAGTATTTTTGCATGTCTATGTTATTGTAGATAGATGGCTCGTGTTGTTGTTCCGTTGAATTTTAATGCGTTCCTAGAGAAAGCAAAGTTGAAAGATGATGGTAGGAATTACACAGACTAGGTCCATAACTTGAGGATTATCCTCATTGCTGCAAAGAAGAATTACGTCCTGGAAGCACCGCTGGGTGCCAGGCCTGCTACAGATGCAACTGACGACGTTAAGAACGTCTGGCAGAGCAAAGCTGATGACTACTCTATAGTTCAGTGTGCCATGCTTTACGGCTTAGAACCGGGACTTCAACGACGTTCTGAACGTCATGGAGCATATGAGATGTTCCAGGAGTTGAAGTTAATATTTCAAGCAAATGCCCAGATTGAGAGATATGAAGTCTCCAATAAGTTCTATAGCTGCAAGATGGAAGGGAATAGTTCTGTCAGTGAACATATACTCAAAATGTCTAGGTATAACAATCACTTGATTCAACTGGGAGTTAATCTTCCGGATGATAGTGTCCTTGACAGAATTCTTCAATCACTGTCACCAAGCTACAAGAGCTTCATGATGAACTATAATATGCAAGGGATGAACAAGACAATTCCCGAGCTCTTCGCAATGCTAAAGGCTGCGAAGGTAGAAATCAAGAAGGAGCATCAAGTGTCGATGGTCAACAAGACCACCAGTTTCAAGAAAAAGGGTAAAGGGAAGAAGAAGGGGAACTTCAAGAAGAACGGCAAACAAGTTGTTGCTCAAGAGAAGAAACCCAAGTCTGGACCTAAGCCTGAGACTGAGTGCTTCTACTGCAAGCAGACTGGTCACTGCAAGCGGAACTGCCCCAAGTATTTGGCGGATAAGAAGGATGGCAAGGTGAACAAAGGTATATGTGATATACATGTTATTGATGTGTACCTTACCAGAGCTCGCAGTAGCACCTGGGTATTTGATACTGGTTCTGTTGCTAATATTTGCAACTCAAAACAAGGACTACGGATTAAGCGAACACTGGCTAAGGACGAGGTGACGATGCGCGTGGGAAATGGTTCCAAAGTCGATGTGATCGCCGTCGGCACGCTACCTCTACATCTACCTTCGGGATTAGTTTTAGACCTAAATAATTGTTATTTGGTGCCAGCGTTGAGCATGAACATTATGTCTGGATCTTGTTTGATGCGAGACGGTTATTCATTTAAATCTAAGAATAATGGTTGTTCTATTTATATGAGTAATATCTTTTATGGTCATGCACCCTTGAAGAGTGGTCTATTTTTGATGAATCTCAATAGTAGTGATACACATATTCATAATGTTGAAACCAGAAGATGCAGAGTTGATAATGATAGTGCAACTTATTTGTGGCACTGCCGTTTGGGTCATATTGGTGTAAAGCGCATGAAGAAACTCCATACTGATCGACTTTTGGAATCACTTGATTATGAATCACTTGGTACTTGCAAACCAGGCCTCATGGGCAAGATGACTAAAACGCCGTTCTCCGGAACTATGGAGCAAGAAACTGATTTGTTGGAGATCATACATACTGATGTTTGTGGTCCAATGAATGTTGAGGCTCGCGGCAGGTATCGTTATTTTCTCACCTTCACAGATGATTTAAGCAGATATGGGTATATCTACTTAATAAAACATAAGTCTAAAACATTTGAAAAGTTCAGAGAATTTCAGAGTGAAGTTGAAAATCATCGTAACAAGAAAATAAAGTTTCTACGATCTGATCGTGGAGGAGAATATTTGAGTTACGAGTTTGGTCTACATTTGAAACAAAGCGGAATAGTTTCGCAACTCACGCCACCCGGAACACCACAACGTAATGGTGTGTCCGAACATCGTAATCGTACTTTACTAGATATATGGTGCGATCTATGATGTCTCTTATTGATTTACTGCTATCATTTTGGGGTTATGCTTTAGAGACGGCTGCATTCACGTTAAATATGGCACCATCAAAATCCGTTGAGACGACACCTTATGAACTGTGGTTTGGCAAGAAACCAAAGTTGTCGTTTCTTAAAGTTTGGGGCTGCGATGCTTATGTGAAAAAAATTCAACCTGATAAGCTCGAACCCAAATCGGAGAAATGTGTCTTCATAGGATACCCAAAGGAAATTGTTGGGTACACCTTCTATCACAGATCCGGAGGCAAGACATTCGTTGCCAAGAATGGATCCTTTCTAGAGAAGGAGTTTCTCTCGAAAGAAGTGAGTGGGAGGAAAGTAGAACTTGATGATGTAACTGTACCTGCTCCCATATTGGAAAATAGTTCATCACAGAAACCGGTTCCTGTGACGACTACACCAATTAATGAGGAAGCTAATGATATTGATCATGAAACTTCAGATCAAGATACTACCGAACCTCGTAGGTCAACCAGAGTAAGATCCGCACCAGAGTGGTACGGTAATCCTATTCTGGAGGTCATGTTACTTGACCATGGCGAACCTACGAACTATGAGGAAGCGATGATGAGCCCAGATTCCGCAAAATGGCTTGAGGCCATGAAATCTGAGATGGGATCCATGTATGAGAACAAAGTATGGACTTTGGTTGACTTGCCCGATGATCGGCAAGCCATCAAGAATAAATGGATCTTCAAGAAGAAGACTGACGCTGATGGTAATGTTACTGTCGATAAAGCTCGACTTGTTGCGAAAGGTTTTCGACAAGTTCAAGGGGTTGACTACGATGAGACTTTCTCACCCGTAGCGATGCTTAAGTCTGTCTAAATCATGTTAGCAATTGCCGCATTTTATGATTATGAGATTTGGCAAATGGAGTCAAAACTGCATTCCTGAATGGATTTCTGGAAGAAGAGTTTTATATGATGCAACCAGAAGGTTTTGTTGATCCAAAAGATGCTGACAAAGTGTGCAAGCTCCAGCGATCCATTTATGGACTGGTGCAAGCCTCTTAGAGTTGGAATAAACGCTTTGATAGTGTGATCAAAGCATATGGTTTTATATAGACTTTTGGAGAAGCCTGTATTTACAAGAAAGTGAGTGGGGGCTCTGTAGCATTTCTAATATTATATGTGGATGACATATTGTTGATTGGAAATGATATAGAATTTCTGGATAGCATAAAAGGATACTTGAATAAAAGTTTTTCAATGAAAGACCTCGGTGAAGCTGCTTATATATTGGGCATCAAGACCTATAGAGATAGATCAAGACGCTTAATTGGACTTTCACAAAGTACATACCTTGATAAAGTTTTGAAAAAATTCAAAATGGATCAAGCAAAGAAAGGGTTCTTGCCTGTAATACAAGGTGTGAAATTGAGTCAGACTCAATGCTCGACCACTGCAGAAGATAGAGAGAAAATGAAAGATGTTCCCTATGCTTCAGCCATAGGCTCTATCATGTATGCAATGTTGTGTACCAGAAATGCTGTGTACCAGACCTGATGTGTGCCTTGCTATTAGTTTAGCAGGGAGGTACCAAAGTAATCCAGGAGTGGATCACTAGACATCGGTCAAGAACATCCTGAAGTACCTGAAAAGGACTAAGGATATGTTTCTCGTTTATGGAGGTGACAAAGAGCTAGTCGTAAATGGTTATGTCGATGCAAGCTTTGACACTGATCCGGACGATTCTAAATCGCAAAATGGATAAGTGTTTATATTGAACGGTGGAGCTGTCAGTTGGTGCAGTTCTAAACAAAGCGTCGTGGTGGGATCTGCATGTGAAGCAGAGTACATAGCTGCTTCAGAAGCAGCAAATGAAGGAGTCTGGATGAAGGAGTTCATATCCGATCTAGGTGTCATACCTAGTGCATCGGGTCCAATGAAAATCTTTTGTCACAATACTGGTGCAATTGCCTTGGCAAAGGAATCCAGATTTCACAAGAGAACCAAGCACATCAAGAGACACTTCAATTCCATCCAGGACCAAGTCCAGGTGGGAGACATAGAGATTTGCAAGATACATACGGATCTGAATGTTGCAGACCCGTTGACTAAGCCTCTTCCACGAGCAAAACATGATCAACACCAAGGCTCCATGGGTGTTAGAATCATTACTGTGTAATCTAGATTATCGACTCTAGTGCAAGTGGGAGACTGAAGGAAATATGCCCTAGAGGCAATAATAAAGTTATTATTTATTTCCTCATATCATGATAAATGTTTATTATTAATGCTAGAATTGTACTACCCGGAAACATAATACATGTGTGAATACATAAACAAACATAGTGTCACTAGTATGCCTCTACTTGACTAGCTCATTGATCAAAGATGGTTGAGTTTGCTAACCATGCATATGAGTTATCATTTGGTCAGTGGGATCACATCATTAAGAGAATGATGTGATTGACTTGACCCATTTTGTTAGCTTAGCACTTGATCGTTTAGTATGTTGCTATTGCTTTCTTCATGACTTATACATGTTCCTATGACTATGAGATTATGCAACTCCCGTTTACCGGAGGAACACTTTGTGTGCTACCAAACGTCACAACGTAACTGGGTGATTATAAAGGTGATCTACAGGTGTCTCCGAAGGTACTTGTTGGGTTGGCCTATTTCGAGATTAGGATTTGTCATTCCGATTGTCGGAGAGGTATCTCTGGGCCCACTCGGTAATGCACATCACTATAAGCCTTGCAAGCATTGCAACTAATAAGTTAGTTGCGGGATGATGTATTACGGAACGAGTAAAGAGACTTGCCGGTAACGAGATTGAACTAGGTATTGAGATACCGACGATCGAATCTCGGGCAAGTAACATACCGATGACAAAGGGAACAACGTATGTTGTTATGCGGTTTGACCGATAAAGATCTTCGTAGAATATGTAGGAGCCAATATGGGCATCCAGGTTCCGCTATTGGTTATTGACCAGAGAGATGTCTCGGTCATGTCTACATAGTTCTCGAACCCGTAGGGTCCCCACGCTTAACGTTCGTTGACGATATAGTATTATATGAGTTATGTATGTTGGTGACCGAATGTTGTTCGGAGTCCCGGATATGATCACGGACATGACGAGGAACTCCGGAATGGTCCGGAGATAAAGATTGATATATGGGATAACAGTGTTTGGTCTCCGGAAGGGTTCCGGAATTCACCGGAAGGGGTTTCGGATGTTTCCCGAAATGTTTGGGTACGAGAACACTTTATTTGGGCCAAAGGGGGAAGCCCACAAGGTTTTTGGAAAGCGCAAAATAAAGTTTTGCGGAGTCCAGGGGCCAGACGCCAGGGTCCCTGGTGTATGGGTCCAGACGCCGGGAACCCTGGCGTCTGGCCCTGGAGTCCGAGAAGGACTCTTGCCTTTCGGGTGAAACCGACTTTGTGGAGGCTTTTACTCCAAGTTTCGACCCCAAGGCTGAACATATAAATAGAGGGGCAGGGCTAGCACCAAAGACACATCAAGAAACACCAAGCCGTGTGCCGGCAACCCCACCCCTCTAGTTTATCCTCCGTCATAGTTTTCGTAGTGCTTAGGCGAAGCCCTGCGGAGATTGTTCTTCACCAACGCCGTCACCACGCCGTCGTGCTGCCGGAACTCATCTACTACTTCGCCCCTCTTGCTGGATCGAGAAGGCGAGGACGTCATCGAGCTGAACGTGTGCAGAACTCGGAGGTGTCGTGCGTTCGATACTTGGATCGGTCGGATCGTGAAGGTGTACGACTACATCAACCGCGTTGATAAATGCTTCCGCTTTCGGTCTACAAGGGTATGTGGACAACATTCTCCCCTCTCATTGCTATGC
Source organism: Triticum aestivum (assembly GCF_018294505.1). Lineage (NCBI taxonomy): Eukaryota > Viridiplantae > Streptophyta > Magnoliopsida > Poales > Poaceae > Triticum > Triticum aestivum. The sequence goes on along the minus strand of NC_057801.1, from coordinate 835,376,766 downwards.
ATCACCATGATCTTGCATGTGCGTAGGAAATTTTTTAATATTACTACGTTCCCCAACATGCCGGGGGCGTTGAAACGCTTAAACGGGCTAGCCTAGCTCGAATGATCGCTCGATCTCCCCTGTGCGAAGCAGACACACTTCGATACAAATTTCCCTTGTGACATTGGGTTTCGGTGACACGCGTTCTATCAAATTGAGCTTTTCGGCAGATTTTGTTATTGTTATTTAAAAAAAGAACTTCATAAAGTAAAATATCAAGGTGCAAGCCCTGTAACGTCATTTCACTTTTGTCTCTCCAAAGCGGGTACAACCTAATTATTCCCTTCTTTGTAGAGTTGGAATATTTGCCCTCTAGTGGGGGATGTGTCATGTGCACTTGTGTGGATGGCTTCTAGGCCTTCAGTATGGTCCAAAACGACGATTGGTACGTGGGGATCACATCGGTAGGGTACTATGTGAGGGGTGGTGCACATCCCTCTATTTGGCTTCTCCCTCCAGAATTTAATATATATATTGCACACATTTGCTAATATTTAGTTTCTTGTTTTTCTTCAGGATTTAATCGATTCCTATAGGAAGCAAAGAACGGAGCCAGGGACGGTGACCTTGCGGTGTTGCCGGTGAGGACAAACAAGCCAGAGGACTTGGCCATGAAGTCATAGGGGAAGGTTGATGGGTGAGAGTGCGGTGGTGGCAGGGGGAGGGTTATCTCTGCGTGACGGGATGGCTCGACAGGATGGTCGGATGAGTAGATGGATGATCGGGGGCACGCCGACCTGGTGGTGTGAGTAGAGGGACGTTCGGTGGCGGATAGGGTAGAAGGACGGTTAAGGTCGACGGCTCGGTGGCGTGGCAGCGACATTGCCTTGGATGACCGAGGATGGTGGTTACGGCGGCGGGGTGGGCTGGTCGACAACGCTGTTGGTGAAATGGGTAGATGTGGTAGTCAACTAAACCATGAGAAAATTTCAGCTTTGCATGCATCAGATTTTGGATTTGATTGGTGGAAACTATTGCAGCGGTTTCACATATTATGCACAAAACAAATCTTTGATGCGTGGCCTTCCTACTTCTCTTCCGTCTGTATATTTTGTACATTTTTAAGTTCATATATTATGTACATTTTTTAAGTTCTGTATAATTTTTAAATAAGCTTCCGGACAATTTTTGAAAAAGACAAACAAATTTGGAAACACAACATTTTTTAAATTTGTGAACAATTTTTTAAACTCCTGCAAAAATGGAAAGATGGGCATTTAAAAAAATTATGAACTATTTTCGAGACAAGGAACATTTTTTCAAGTTCCGAACAATTTTGAAAAAGTTGTGAACATTTTGAAGAAAAGGATACCGAGCAAAATTTAAAAGACTATCATTTTTCGAAAATTTACAAACAATTTTAATGTGGTTTTTTAAACTCCTGAAAAATGGATATTTTACTGACAATTTTTCAAACATGAATATTTTTTTAAATTTGTGAACAATTGTTTATGGCGGGAACATTTTCTGAAATTCTGAACATTTTCAAAAAGTTTGGGGATTTTCCATATTTATGAACAAAACAGTAAAACATGACTATTTTAAGAAAAGGTAAAAAAGGAAGAAAGGATATTATATAATTTAAAATGAAAGGAAAATAAAGGAAAAAATGAATGGAAACAAAACGAAAATAGACAGAAAAGGATATTATATATTGCACACATTTGCTAATATTTAATTGCCTATTTTTCTTCAAGATTTAATCGATTCCCATAGGAAGCGAAGGACGGAGCCAAGGACAAACTTGCGGTGTTGCCGATGAGGACAAACAAGCAGAGGGGTTGGCCATGATGGGTGAGTGTGCGGTGGTGGCAGGGGGAGGATTATCTCTACGTGAGGGGATGGCTCGACAGGATGGTCGGATGAGTAGATAGATGATCGGGGGCACGCCGACCTAGTGCTGTGAGTAGAGGGATGGTCGGTGGCAGATAGGGTAGAAGGACGGTTAAGGCCGGCGGCTCGGTGGCGTGGCAGCGACATTGCCTCGGATGACCGGGGATGGGGGTTACGGCGGCAGGGGTGGGCTGTCAACAACGCTGCTGGTGAAAGGGGTAGATGTGGCAGTCAACTAAACCATGAGAAAATTTCAGCTTTGCATGCACCAGATTTTGGATTTGATTGGTGGAAACTATCGCAGCGATTTCACATATTATGCACGAAAAAATATCTTTGATGCGTGGCCTTCCTACTTCTCTTCCGTCTGTATATTCTGTACATTTTTAAGTTCATATATTATGTACATTTTTTAAGTTCCGAATAATTTTTAAGTAAGCTTTCGGACAATTTTTGAAAAAGACAAACCAAATTTGAAAACACAACATTTTTTAAATTTGCGAACAATTTTGAAATGCAGACAATTTTTGAAACTCCTGCAAAAACGGAAATATGAACATTTAAAAAAATTATGAACTATTTTCGAAAAAACGAACATTTTTTCAAGTTCCGAACAATTTTGAAAAAGCTGTGAACACTTTGAAGAAAAAGATACTGAGCAAAATTTAAAAGACTATCATTTTTCGAAAATTGGCAACAATTTTCAAGGCGGTTTTTTAAACTCCTGAAAAATGGATATTTTACTGACAGCTTTTCAAACATGAATATTTTTTTAAACTTGTGAACAATTGTTTATGGCGGGAACATTTTCTGAAATTCTGAACATTTTTCAAAAAGTATGGGGATTTTCCATATTTACGAACAAAATAGTAAAACACAACTATTTTAAGAAAAATATAAAAAGGAAGACAAGAAAATATATAATCGAAAATGAAAGGAAAAGAAAGGAAAAAAATGAATGGAAACAAAACGAAAATGGAAAGGCGAGAAAAGATAAACTGGAAAAGAAAATAAAAGCATAATAAGAAAAAAAAAGGTTCAGGAACCTTTTGGAAGTTTCCCAAAACCAAAAAAACAGACTGGGAACCTCTGGAAGGGTCCCAATACAGGGGACGTTGAAACGCTTAAACGGGCTGGCCCAACTCGAATGATCGCTCGGTCTCCCCTGTGAGAAGCAGCCACAGTTCGATTTAAAATGCGTTGAATAGGGATTTCCCTTATGACATCGGGTTTCCAAGACACACGTTCTATCAAATTGAGCTTTTCGGGAGATTATGTTATTGTTATTTAAAAAGAGAACTTCATAAAGTAAAATATCGAGGTGCAAGCCCTATAACGTCATTTCACTTTTATCTCCAAAGCGGGTACAACCCAATTATTCCCTTCTTTGTAGAGTTGGATTATTTGCTCTTTAGTGGGGGATGTGTCATGTGCACTTGTGTGGATGGCTTCTAGGCCTTCAGTATGGTCCAAAATGGCAATTAGTACGTGTGGATCACATCGGTAGGGTACTATGTGAGGGGTGGTGCTCATCCCTCTATTTGGCTTCTCCCTCCAGAATTACCATATACATACATACATACATACATACATACATACATACATACATACATACATATATATATATATATATATATATATATATATATATATATATATATATATATTGCGCACATTTGCTAATATTTAATTGCCTATTTTTCTTCAAGTTTAATCGATTCCCATAGGAAGCGAAGGACGGAGCCAAGGACAAAGACGTTGCGGTGTTGCCGATGAGGACAAACAAGTAGAGGGGTTGGCCATGATGGGTGAGAGTGCGGTGGTGGCAGGGGGAGGGTTATCCCTACGTGAGGGGATGGCTCGACAGGATGGTCGGATGAGTAGATGGATGATCGGTGGCACGCTGACCTGGTGGTGTGAGTAGAGGGATGGTCGGTGGCAGATAGGGTAGAAGGACGGTTAAGGCCGGCGGCTCGGTGGCGTGGCAGCGAGATTGCCTCGGATGACAGGGGATGGGGGTTACGGCGGTGGGGGTGGGCTGTCGACACCGCTGCTGGTGAAAGGGGTAGATGTGGCAGTCAACTAAACCATGAGAAAATTTCAGCTTTGCATGCATCAGATTTTGGATTTGATTGGCGGAAACTATCGCAGCGATTTCACATATTATGCACGAAAAATATCTTTGATGCGTGGCCTTCCTACTTCTCTTCCGTCTGTATATTTTGTACATTTTTAAGTTCACATATTATGTACATTTTTGTAACTTCTGAATAATTTTTAAGTAAGCTTTCGGACAATTTTTGAAAAAGAAAAACCAAATTTGAAAACACAACATTTTTTAAATTTGCAAACAATTTTGAAATGTAGACAATTTTTGAAACTCCTGCAAAAATGGAAATATGAGCATTTAAAAAAATATGAACTATTTTCGAAAAACGAACATTTTTTCAAGTTCCGAACAATTTTGAAAAAGTTGTGAACATTTTGAAGAAAAAGATACCGAGCAAAATTTAAAAAGGCTCATTTTTCGAAAATTGCCAACAAATTTTAAGGCGGTTTTTTAAACTCATGAAAAATGGATATTTTACTGACAATTTTTTAAACAAGAATATTTTTTAAAATTTGTGAACAATTGTTTATGACGGAAACATTTTTTGAAATTCTCAACATTTTTTAAAACTATGGGGATTTTCCATATTTACGAACAAAACAGTAAAACACAACTATTTAAGAAAAAATATAAAAAGGAAGAAAGGAAAATATAAATTTGAAAATGAAAAATTAAAATGAAAGGAAAAGAAAGGAAAAAATTGATGAAAAAAAAATAGACAGAAAAGATAAAAAAGGCGAGAAAAGAAAAATCTGGAAAAGAGAAAAAAAATAAAAAAAACGGGTCAAGAACCTTCTGGAAGTTTCCTAAAACCAAAAAAACGACTGGGACCCTCTGGAAGGTTCCCAATACCGGGGATGTTGTAACGCTTAAACTGGCAGGCCCAGCTCGAATGATCGCTCGATCTCCCCTATGCGAAGCAGCCACAGTTCGATGCAAAATGCGTTGAATAGGGATTTCCCTTATGATATCGGGTTTCCGAGACACACGTTCTATCAAATTGAGCTTTTCGGAAGATTCTGTTATTGTTATTTATTAAAAGAACTTCATAAAGTAAAATATCGAGGTGCAAGCCCTGCAACGTCATTTGACTTTTGTCTCTCCAAAGCGGGTACAACCCAATTATTCCCTTCTTTGTATAGTTGGATTATTTGCCCTTTAGTGGGGGATCTGTCATGTGCACTTGTGTGGATGGCTTCTAGGCCTTCAGTATGATCCAAAACGGCAAGTGGTATGTGGGGATCACAGACATTGCGGTGTTGCCGGTGAGGACAAGCATGCCTGAGAGGCTGGCCATGAAGTTGTAGGCGAAGGTTGATGGGTGAGAGTGCGGGTGGTGGTAGAGGGAGGGGTGTCATCTCTGCGTGACGGGATGGCTTGACAGGATGGTCGGATGAGTAGAGGGGATCGGGGGCACGGCGACTCGTGGTGTGGGTAGAGGGATGGTAGGGAGCGGATAGAACACTGGTCCGACACGGGTAGAAGGACGGTTAGGGCTGACGGCTAGGCGACGTGGCAGCGACATTGCCGCGGATGGCCGGGGACGGCGGTTGTGGCGGCGGGTGGGCGGGCCAGACAACGCTGCTGCTGGTGAAAGGGGTAGACGTGGCAGTAAACTAAACCATGAGAAAATTTCGGCTTTGCATGCACCAGATTTTGAATTTAATTGGTAGTAGAAACTATTACTGCTCAATTGCTGCTCACCGGCGCCCCCGCGCCCGCGGCCCGGGCCGCCTGGCCGTAGCAGTACTCGAGCTGGCCGTCGTCCCTGTCGCCCATATCGTCGGCGCGGTCCATGGCGCGGCGGCGACCATGCCGGACAGGTCGTGGCGGCAGGTGGGGCAGTTGGCGCCGCGGTCGAGCCAGGTGAGCATGCAGTGCGCGTGGTACGCGTGCGAGCAGGGCAGGTTCACCGACCCGGACTTGCCGCCGTCGCGGAACTCGTCGAAGCAGATCCGGCACTCCTCGTCCGACCCGGGCGCCACCGTCTGCATCGCCACCTCGGCGCACCACCGGAGCACGGCCCGGGGCTCGCTGAACACCCGCGTCACCCGGAGCCGCGCGTCCACCTCGAACCGGCAGCGCCGCTCCGGGCAGGAGGCGAGCCAGCGGGAGCCCTGCTCGCGCAGCCACGCCGCGATGCGCCGCGGCGCGTGCTCGCCGTCCCAGGCGGACTCATCGGAGAGGTCGAGGCCGACGCCGCGCAGCACGGGCGTGGAGGCGAGCATGTCGAGCACGGCGGGGAGGACGTCGTCGGGGCGGAGGAGGACGGAGGGGTCGCGCAGGTCGCGCACCTCGTCGGACGTGGACGGCTGCTGGAGGAACTCCGGCTTGACGCGGTCGGGGAGGGCGAGGCCGCCGCCGCGGAGCCGGCGGGTGGCGTGCTCGAGGGTGACGGTGCAGCGGAGGTGCACGGACGAGAGGCCGGCGCCGGCGCGCTCCTCGCCCAGGGCCAGCACGTTGAACCGGATGGCGGTGCCGGGGGCAGTGCGGATCCGCGTCTCCACCGCCATGGCCGCCCAGATCTCCGGCGCGCGTCTCGCCGGCCGCCCCCGTTTTACGGCGGACACTTTATCGGGAAAAGATCTGGATTCTGGGCCGCTTGAGAACAACGCCACCTGTACCTGGGTCTGGACTTCCGTGACCGGGTTGTACTGCTACACCAGATCCTATCTGAATCCGGTTCAGTTGGTTTTTTCGATTTTTTTTTTGTTCAGTATGGGTTTTGGACTGCTGCGTAGGGGACTCCTGGCGGACTCTAAAAAGAACTTTGACAGGGAAAATATACAGGTATACTTCTACTCCCTTCGTTCCTAAATATTTGTCTTTCTAAAGATTTCAATAAATGACTACATACAAAGCAAAATGAGTGAATCTACACTCTAAAATATATCTATATGCATTCATATGTGGTAGTCCATTTGAAATATCTAAAAAGACAAATATTCAGGAACGGAGGGAGTAGTAAACTGCCTGTGCGTTGCCACCGACATTTAAAAAAAATACTGATTTCGTATGTAAGCATAAGCCATGTCAAATTTCACATGTATAAAAAGGTAGCCGATAATATAGAACAAATAATCACAAAAATGAAATCCAATGATGTATACTTTGAGACCTGATGCACAGTACATTTGCCAAAAAAAAATCTGATGCAGAGTAAAGAAAGTAGTAGAAACACATATAACTTTGTAGTGTGCAATTCATTAAAAATGATAGATAGCACCCTTCTTTGTGGAAAAGACCTCAGGTCATATATACCAACTTGTGGTTGGATGGTTTCAGGGACAGTGGTATTCCCAGCCCATCAGAGTTCAAGTCCTGGTGCTCACATTATTTCTAAATTTATTTTAGGATTGACGAGGCGTCTACGGTTACTTCGTAAATTTCAAGATGATATGCCGGCTCAGTCTCTCAGAGGTGCTCATAGGGGTAGGGTGTGTGTGTGCGCGTTCATAGGGGTGAGTGTATGCGCGTATGTATGAGTGATTGCGTCTGTACTATGTTCGAAAAAAAACACCATTGGTACAAGGAACCCAAAGAAAACATAAATTACAACTGAGTCCTTGGAACTTCGACACACCCCAAACTCCGATGTGGGTTGAGGCGCACCACCGCCGCTCCAACATGGAGCCGACGTGACCTTGTAGAGTGCGGTCGGGTTCTTCGCGGCCAGGAAGTCGTCAACCTTGGTCCAATAGGACCAGTATTGGACCAGCATACCAAGACGAAAAACCACCAGGGACGAGACATGGGGAGATCTGGCGCTGATAACCCACACGTATAGGGGATCGCAACAATTTTCGAGGGTAGAGTATTCAAACCAAATTTATAGATTCGGCACAAGGGGAGCCAAAGAATATTTGTAAGTATTAGCAGTTGAGTTGTCAATGTAGCTACACCTGGAGATTAAATATCTGCAGCAAAGCGATCAATAGCACAATACTATGATAGTTTTGATAGCAGTGATAACAGTAGTAGTAACGGTAACAGTGATAGCAATAATGTTTTAGTAGTTGTAACAGTAGCAATAGCAATAGTAACTTAGCAAAAATAATATGTGAAAAATTCGTAGGCATTGGATCGGTGATTTCGTTGGATGATATTCATCATATAACAGTGATAACCTAGGGCGATACAGAAGTAACTCCAGTTCATAAATATAATGTATACATGCTTAGAGAAAAGAACTTGCATGACATCTTTTGTCCTACCCTCCCATGGCAGCCGGGTCCATAAAGAAAGTAAGAGATATTAAGGTCTCCTTTTAATAGAGAACCGGAACAAAGCATTAACATATAGTGAATATATGAAGTCCGCAAACTACGGTAATCACCGAAATAAATCTCAATTATTGTCACCTCGGAGTATGCGGATCATAACACATAGCAGGTGCATATAACTTGCAAGATTGAATCACGAACATAGATATAATGGTGAAAACATAAACGGTCCAAATCTGGAATCATGGCACTCGGGCCCTAGTGACAAGCACAATCTCATAACATAGTGGATACTAGGGATCAAGGCCTAACAAAACTAACTCAATTACATGATGAGTCTTATCCAACCCACCACCGTCCAACATGTCTACGAAGGAATTACTCACTTCCGGCGGTGAGCATCATGAAAATGGTGGAGGATGGTTGATAATGACAAAGACCGAAGGTTTCCCTCTCCGGAGCCTCGAACGGGCTCCAGATCTGGCCTCCCAATGAAGAACATGAGGTGGCGGCGGCTCCGTATCGTAAAACGCGATAAAACTTCCTCTCCTTTTTTTTGGAAAAATAGAATTTTATAGCATTGAAATTAGGGCCAGCGGGCCTCATGGGTCCCACTACCCACCACGGCATGCCAGAGGGGGGATGGCGCGCCCTGGTGCCTTGTGGGCAGCTTGGCCCCCTCCAGTGGGTCTTGGTTCCAGTATTTTTTATTTATTCCAAAATTCTTTAAAAAGTTTCGTCCAATACCTAGAATTTTTAGTTCTGCACAAAAATAACACCATGGTAATACTGCTGAAAACAGTGTCAGTCCGAATTAGTTTCATTCAAATCATGCAAATTAGAGTCCAAAACAAGAGCAAAATCATTAGAAAAGTAGATACGACGAAGACGTATCAACTCCCCCAAGCTCAGTTGACAAACTGAAAGTGACAAAGAAAACTTTTACGAACTCTTTTGTTTTGTGTTTATACATATGCTTAAATAACATCCAAATTTTCAGCAAAGATCATAACTAATCATGTAGATGATAACTCTTAAAGATTATATTCACCCATATCAATGGCAAAATCAGCTAGGGAGCAATAATAAAATATTTTAAATGCCAGCACTTTGTTAAAACAATCATGATATATATATGACAATAGTGGTATCTCGCTAGCTCTTTCTGAGACCGCAAAACATAAATGCAAAACACCTCCAAAGGTCAAGCAACGTCTAAATATTGTAATTCATGGTAGAAGAGGTCCATTCATGATGCATTCAACATTAACTATACACAATGCATGAGGATGTCAACAATGCTCTCAGGACTGGTGCTTGTTTGAGAAGGTGGTGACTCAATCATAAAAGTAAATAGATATGCCCTTCGTAGAGGGAAGCAGAGATTTGCAGAGGTGCCAGAGCTCAAAGCTTAAATCAGAGATAAATATAATTTTGTGAGGCATACCTTTCCTGCCAATGTTACGACCAAAAGTTATCAATATTTTCCATGCTAAACACATTAGCGGCGATTCCCAAGTGGTAAAAGTAAAGTTTACTCCCCCTCCACCAACAAACACAAGCCATGGCTAACCGAATCCACGGGTGCCTTCCATACCATACAAACACAAGCCATGACAGAGGTGTCCATTATGTTTTTGTCAGGTTTTTTCCCAGGGATTGTCGAGTTTTTCTCTAATACTATTTGGAAGATGATTAGAAAGAACACCCATGACAATTGTGGGAAATTACCCTTTTCACTTTAATGGCATTATTGAAAATAAGTACCTATTGGAATTAGAACAAATAAATGGAAGATTTATTTGGTCTAATGACCATGCATATCATGTATATAAGAACCATACAAAGTGCATGTTCCCGTAAGAGGGTCGATGGCGCATGACACTCGGCAGTGGGGTAGAAGAATCAATGAGTACATCGTTCAAAGAAGATAGTTGTGGAATTTGGAGTTCATAGTGGTCTCATGACAGTCTTACGAGTCGTCATATGTGACCATCCTTCTATCGTTGTGGCAGAAGAGGGTGGAGTGCGTGACAGTACGCCAAACACCCCCCCTTTCTCACGTTTTCTCAGTTCCACCAAGCTAGATAACATGACGAGGAGCGTAATACAAATTCACACTACACGAACCTAGTTCACTCCGAGCATCGCCTAGAAAACCTTCAAATACGGCCATCGTGCATTTCTTTTTGCAAAACACCTCGCTCTAACCGTCGTTGCATTTTTCGATTGAAATTTGGAGACCGAGGAGCGCGGCGATGCATGCATGTGTTTCACTTCACCTCTTGCGTCGCCTCATCTCCCACATTCTCGAAAGAGAAGCAACAAAAAGGGGCGCGTTTCGTCGTGGCAGGCCGGCCGACGAGGGGCTGTCGGGAGCCGTGGCTTCCCCGACGACGCCGCGAGGCCGGAGGTCAGCGGCCGAAGAGCGAGAACGGCTCGCCACACGTGTTGGCCGTACTCGAAGGTTTTTCTTGTTAGATACGACGACCAAAGTTGAACTGAAAACCTACACCCAACCAGCCTGCTAGGTCACAGAAAAGTAATAGGAAAGGAAAGGGGAAGAAGAAACACAAGGCAGGTGAACTGGAGGGAGGGATGTGGGACGGACGAGGTCCACGGCTGGAACGGTCAAAGAGCGTGCGATTTCGCGTCCGCACCCCTCAAACCTCCACCGTCTCCTCCCCAGCACCGCACCATTCCTCTCCTCTTCCTCCTCCCTCCCTCTCTCCCTGCTGCTGACCCACCAACCCGCCGCAGACCAACGCGGCTGTGACCCAAATCTCTCCTCTCC
>NC_057801.1:835331397-835365357 GCF_018294505.1 Triticum aestivum | reverse complement strand
GAGATCCGCCGCCGCCGTCTCGGCGCCGCGGCCCCCCTTCGTCGGAGCTGATCCGCGCCGGCGCGCCGTCCAGGTAACCCCGCTGCCCGGGTTCCCCCTTTGCCTGGCCTCGTGGCGCCGCGGGAGGGCTTTCCCGACCGACAGCTCGAGCCCAGGGTGGATTGCGCTTTAGGGTATGGTAGGGTATGCTATGCTAGGGTAGGGTAGGTGCTAGCTGCTCTGGCGCGTTGGACGGGTCTGGTCTGGTAGCTTAGTGCGTGGCGGCTGGATTCTGAGGCGCCAGGTTGCCCTCGTCTGCTGATTGGTGCAGACCCTGGGGGCGGACCTCCACGATTCCTGCCAGTGCCCCCTGCATCCTCGCCTAGATCCGCCCCTGGCTGGTTCCCGTGCTCAAGCTTCTCAATGCCTCCTTATGTAAATTTTGGTACCCTAGTCCTTACGGCGGTAGACGCAGTGGACGCCTGCATTCACCGCGAGAGCCAAGAGCTGGAGCATTTTCGTGTAATGCCTTCTGCTGGCGCAGCTCGGATGATTAATTACGTTCTTAATTCAAGTGGGCGACCGGCTCATGTTGCCGCGCAAATGGACGGCTACCCACAGCTCCCTACGTCGTTTTTGTTGAATTGGTTGGTGTACCCCTTTTATCAATTTTGGGTGGTGATGACCGTTACAGTTCCAGATGCCCTCTTTCGCTTTGCTGTGCCTATGTGCACTGTGAAGTAGGGGCATCTCATGGAAAGCGGGCTATGCTGGAGTGTATTTGCCTTGTATGGTTACGTTCTGAACTGAGTTGACAACCAGCTCATGTTCCCGCGCAATTGAGTTGAGTGGCTGCCCCCCAGCTCCCTGCCTAGTTTTTGTCGCATTCATGTACCCCTTTTATCATTTTGGGCAGTGATGTCCGTTACTCTTCTAGATGCCCGCATTCGCTTTGCGGGCGAGAATTTGCTGTGACTCTGTCCACTGTGAAGTAGGAACGTCTCATGTAGCGCATTCTGTGCTGGTGTATGTTTGCGTTTGGTGGCGTACTTTAGATGATCACATTCATAATTGAACTGGCAACCAGCTCATGTCCCCCGCGCAATTTAGTGGCTTCCCTCGCCTCCCTACTTAATTTTTGTCGTGTTTATGTACTAGTACATTCAGTTGCATGTTTCAGCACTACTATTGTCTGGATTAGGCTATACCCTGATACCCTTAATACTGCACGCTAGACGGTAATTAATGTTTGTACTTGGGTTGAGCAATACTAAAGGGGAAGGCAGGTCACTGCACTGAACCGGACATTCCAGATTTCTTCGTTGTGTACTGCTTGCTATTTGTACTTGCGTCATGATTGCACCCACTCTACAGTAAACTGCCATTGTTGTACCAGAATACATTTAATTGAATCTCCAATCAAGATACATAGATTAAAATGGTAAATCAAAGTGCAGGCGAAAATGGGCCAATACTTAGCTTGTGTTTCTTGTTTTAACCTAGCTAATCAGGTAGTTAGGATCAGCACTCGTATGCACATAATATTTTGTTTCTATGGGAAGCTCTAATGCTTCATAAACCCACACTCAGCTACTGCATATTCATCAACATATATGGATGGATTTTGGTATTCGTGAGTTATGAATTCTAACTTCTAAACATATGCATCTTTTCATAGGGTTGATGGAAGATTTCTCACCGAGGACTCTGCTCGATAGTATCTCGCACCTTAGTGCCTTGACTTCTGATGGCTCTACTGCAAGGCCCAAGCCTATTCAGAACTACTGCCAAAACGTATGCGATATATCAAGCATCGTGAGCCCTCTCATAGAAGATATATGCAAGTCTCCTGAAGAGCAACTCAATGAGGTGTTAAGGGAGCTTGACACTGCTATAAACGAAGCTTCAGGGCTTATTGGGAACTGGCACCAAACGACCAGCAAAATATACTTTGTACGTACACATGAGACAAATTTATATTTCCACATTTCATTTATCCATGCTGTTTTTTCATATATGATGCCTCATAATTAAGTTAATTGAAGTAAATCAAACGGTCTATCCACCTTGCAATGCTTTGTTTAGGTGGTGCCTGTTATTTTGCAGAATTTTTCCTTTAACATGCATTTGCTGGTGACCAGTGTCCTGCGTTGCTCCACTGTGACCATTTAATTTAATCTTCTTTTTTGCTGGCTGACATTTGCATCAACAAAATAGCATATGTCCCTCAGGTTCCATTGCTTAAAATGTAGTGCAAAATCTGATGGATGCCACAGTGTATAACTCAGGGGTCTTGATAATTGAATTTTTCTCTGTTGAAACTGCATATAAGTAGTCTGCCCTGTCCCCAGCAGTGATGTACTCCCGCCGTTCCAAAATATAAGTCTTTGTAGAGATTCCACTATGAACTACATACGGAGCAAAATGAGTGAATCTACACTCTAAAATGCATTTATATACATCCGTATGTGTTCCATAGTGAATCTCTACGAAGATTTATACTCCCTCCGTTCCTAAATATAAGTCTTTTTAGAGATACCAATATGGAATACATATGGATCAAAATGAATGAATCTACACTCTAAAATACGTCTATATACATCCGTATGTAGTCCATATTGAAATCTCTAGAAAGACTTATATTTAGGAAAGGAGGGAGTATTTAGGAACGGAGGGAGTAGCAAACAAGCAGTGTGAACAGTTTGGGCTCAGCCTAAATGTTCGATAGCAGCCTTATGTGTGCACAACTGCAGATTTGTGTAGTCATAGGCTAACACATGCTTAGCGATAGGAAGTTGTGTTGGATACAGCCACGCCTTTTAGGCTAGGAAAATTCCTATTAAGTTAGGAAGATGGAGTTATGGTTCTGTAAAGAGTTCGTACTATGATCCGGCTTATGGATCAAGTCAGTTGCCTATATAAATTGCTATCGTGTAACTATTTTTGTCAACCAGTTAGTAATTCAATCATTCAACTAAGTTTCAGTGCCTTGCTAAGAGCAAGATCTGGCTCTGCAGTGGCTGGGTGAGGTGAGTGTCCTATTCTCTGTCTCGGAGTTCGAACCCTTGCCCAGGTTGAACCATAACAGTATATGCACTTACATTAGTGAAGGGTGTGTTTGGTTAGTTTCTCAGTGGAGCCTGGCCCCGTGGAGCCTGGTTCAGTGTATGCAGGCTCTGGTCCATATCTGCATGTTGTTTGGTTGCCCGCATCAAGCCAGCTAGCATCCTCCCCGTATTGTAAATTGCACTAAGCCCAGCCTGCATCTGGAAAAACGGTCAATTTGAACGTTCCTGGCGAGCCAGGCTGAGGGCGCTTTAAGATCCGTGCGGGCCAGTTTCTGCGTGCGAGCCAGGCAACCAAACAACTCGCTACTTAGCCCGCCAGAGCCTGGTTGGCCTTAATGCAGGCTACCAAATGCGCCCTAAAGCATTTTTTGTTAGGTTCACTTGTAGACTGACCTTAACTGTGTTGGGTCAGTTCCTATGCTGAATAAATATCTCATTCTTGTGTAAAATAATCTTCAAAGGTTGCTGGGGCATTGATCATTGTCCTTGGTAAACAATCCAAGCAAATACGTTAGCTAAACTTCAGTGAGAAGATTAACCAGCAGTATTTGACATTTTTAGTAACTCATGTCATGATTTTCCAGTAGGCGGTATTCTTTAAGGGAAATAGCATATAAGCCCAAAATAAACTACACAACTGTACTAAATTATATGCCCCGCTTATGGAGGTACTTGGACGTATTTTCTTTGACTTATGTGTTCTGACTCTTCCGGTGTTACCTCGTCCCATTTGTTTCGTTAGTCGCTCAATTTTCTGTTGTGGTCCAGTACTTGTCCTTTTTGCCACTGGATGTCCCTTAAGTCTTGAAGTCAATGCAAATAATTTTATTTAAGCTAGTTCTGTTTGGTACTGGTTCTTTGTCTTATCAGACAATATAGCTCTTTAGGTAACACAGGTTGATGAATGCCATAAAAGTCATATAGCTAATGCTGCTCACCAAATGTTGCTTTTCTGATTCAGTATGTTTATTTTACATTAAACAGGTTTGGCAAATTGAATCAGTGATCTCGGATATTCAGGGATGCTCCCTTCAATTGTGCCAGCTTGCTAATTCTTTATTACCTTCTCTGACTGGATGTGCTTGCATTTGTATTCAGGTAATGGAAAATCCACTCTAGACTCTTATCTGTTATATAGCTAGTTATTACAGTACTTTATTACTATCTGTCACATTGATGTGCCTTGTGCATCCAGCTCATGTTTGTCATTTGTGATTTTTGATTTCTTGTAGAAACTCCAGGACATCGATTATGAGCACATGTTTGATTTGGCGAAGGAGGTCGCAACGAAGTTAAATGGGAATGATACACAAAGTCCCGAGAATCTGTCGATAGTATCAAGTTCATTAAGTCTGTCAACTAACCTTGAATTATACATGGAAGCTGTTTCCCTCGAGAATCTGAGAACAAGGGCAATGCGCAGTGAGAACCGTAAAGAACTCGAGCTTGCTGAGGAGATGATTCCAATGGTCAAATATATGCACGAGCGCCTTCTCAGGGAAACACAGTTGCTTAACATCAACGGGGTACCCATTCCTGCTGATTTCTGTTGCCCACTTTCCCTGGAGCTGATGTCTGATCCTGTTATTTTAGCATCTGGTCAGACCTATGAGCGGGTTTATATCAAGTTGTGGCTCGATGAAGGTTTTACTATCTGCCCGAAGACACGCCAAAGACTTGCTCATTCTAATTTAATTCCTAACTATACTGTGAAAGCTTTGATATCCAACTGGTGTGAGTCACATGATATTAAGCTACCTGATCCTGTGAAATCCTTGAAGTTGAACTTTCCGTCAGCAGCCTCCTCCCTTCAAGATTTGAGCGCCACAGGCAACAGTCCTCTACATCCTAGTGCTGGTAGGGGTAATATTCCTGGGTCCCCAGAAGCTGACCTGTATATGAGAAGCCTGAATAGAGCATCTCCTTCCCACAGTGCGGTCCACCAGAACTCTGATGCACTTGTGAACCGTCCTGGCCATGAGGCATCCACCAATCAGTCTTCAGACTATGCAAATGGCTCCGCGCCAGATATTTCAAGGCTATCTGTTGCGAGTTCTGAAGCAAGAGAGTCTGGTTTTGAAGAAAGGCATGCTGGTTCCAATGTACAAACCTCAGAACAATCGACGGAGGAAACATTTGAAGCATCTCTTTTGAACGGTGATTCACAGGACCATGTAGGCAGCTCTTCTGTTAATGGGAGTCTTCCTAATAGCGGTCAGCTTGATGGGGAATGTGACAATGCCAATGGGATGGTACGAGTTCCAGGTGATAGGACAAATTACAGTAGTGATGCATCTGGAGAAGTTGCTGACGGTGGGCCTTCTGTCTCTTCCGCCCCTCAAAGGGAAAATGTAATGCTCCCAAGATTGGGTGATCTCCGCATGAGAGGGCAATTTGTTCGGCGGCAACCATCTGACAGGGGATTCCCTAGAATAACATCTCCCTCGTCCATGGATGCCCGAGGTGATCTTTCTGCCATCGAGAATCAGGTACGCAAGCTAATTGATGATTTGAGAAGCGATTCCATAGAAGCTCAGAGATCAGCAACGTCAGAGATCCGCCTTCTAGCTAAGCACAACATGGAGAACAGGATTGTCATTGCAAATTGTGGGGCTATAAACTTGCTGGTTGGTCTCCTTCATTCAACAGATGCCAAAATCCAAGAAAACGCAGTGACAGCCCTCCTCAATTTGTCAATCAATGACAACAATAAGATTGCCATTGCGAGTGCAGATGCTGTTGATCCTCTCATCCATGTCCTGGAAACAGGGAACGCTGAAGCTAAAGAGAATTCAGCGGCTACTCTGTTCAGTCTCTCGGTTATTGAAGAGAACAAGGTGAGGATTGGACGGTCTGGTGCCGTCAAGCCTCTCGTGGACTTGCTGGGAAATGGGACTCCGCGAGGGAAGAAAGATGCAGCCACCGCTTTGTTCAATCTGTCGATACTCCATGAGAACAAGGGTCGCATTGTGCAAGCTGATGCTGTGAAGTACCTAGTCGAGCTTATGGATCCTGCTGCTGGCATGGTCGACAAAGCCGTAGCCGTCTTGGCAAACCTTGCCACGATACCAGAAGGGAGGACCGCGATCGGGCAGGCCCGTGGTATCCCAGCCCTCGTCGAAGTCGTCGAGCTGGGTTCAGCACGGGGAAAAGAAAACGCTGCCGCGGCGTTGCTTCAGCTATGCACAAACAGCAATAGGTTCTGCAGCATAGTTCTCCAAGAGGGCGCCGTGCCTCCTCTAGTTGCGCTGTCACAGTCAGGAACACCTCGGGCAAGAGAAAAGGTTTGCCACTAACATCCTATCACAAAATTTATCTACAACTGGAAGGAAAATTTGTTTTTTTTTTTCTGTTGCTAAGAAATTGAATTTACTGGGTGCAGGCGCAGGCTCTTCTCAGCTATTTCCGCAGCCAAAGACATGGGAACTCGGCGAGGAGATGATGATGTTAGCATCATAATTTTGTAGTGTACATGAAGCATTCCCCCCAAATGGTGGTTAAATTTGTTGTTGACTGGCTGGTGCTGTGTACTGTTTGTTTATAGTCAGATTGAGAGAGATTGTGCTCATCTCATGCTACTTACCGTCTGGTGTGGGATGGGTGAGGGTGTTGGTTGTTGTCGTCATTGTTGTTGAGATGGTGTATTTTGTCGGTTTGTACAGCTTGTCGTTCGTCGGCATCTATTTGACCGAAGATGACTTTGTTGTTTTTGTACATGCTGCTGTTAGCTGATTGTTGCAAGTGGACTCAGGACTGCTGATCTATTTGTTGCGCGCATACTTTTGCCTTATCTTTCGAGAGATAGATCTGTGATTGTGCCTGATGTTTTGATTGTAGATGTGTACGCACTGGTTGGTGCTCTGCTCTGTGGTGGAACTGACTGAAATCAGTTGCTGCTAGCTTAACTCTGCCAGGTTGGGTGTGGCATTGCGCAGTTCAGCAGCTCAACTTGCAGCACATCTTATGAAGATAGCTCTCCTTCATAGGCCTGTACTTGAGATACGGTGTTGCTCGCCTTTTGTATCTCTGTTCATTTGCTTCAGGACCTCCAGCTTTTGTCCGTTCAAATCGGGAGGCTCTGATCCAAGAGAGCAGCACGCCTAGTGTGAACAAAACTGAAAAGAAAATTGATAAACATAATCTGGACGCAAATAAAAGTGACCCCCTGGTTGCCAAATTATGGTGCATATATAAGTTTGCCCAAAGTCAAATTTTGTAAACTTCGACCAAGCTTATAGAAAAGATTATCAGCATCTAGTACCAAATCATTCGCAAGGAGGGAGTACATCTTGTTTTTAAGAGTCGTTTCATGATCTTAATTAGCCACGTGAATCTCGACTTTTCATTACACACCTGATGAAAAAAATAAGTACAGCGGAAAAACCAGTACGACAAGTATCTCGAGGAGTTGCACAAAATGATCAACCCAAAACCTTGTGATGCATGTGATCAGGGACACATTCCTCGTCATCATAACATAATTGATGAAGGAGGAAACCAAGACCATGAGATGGCAAATTATGAGAAGCAGAAACAAAACAAAATTACCTAAACATCAGGAGGCAAAACCCACATGGGAGGATGAGCTTGAGCACCACTCAACACATAGTACCCTACCGACGTGATCCCCTCCACGTCGTTGTCAACGTGTTCGTCTTCCTTGAAGTACACACGGGAACCGTCGATGTCGCTGCTCGTCAAGAACTCCTTGGCGTCGTCAGGCAAACGTTCTTTTCGTGCGTAGCATCGACGGTGTGAGTAGTAGATGTGGTTTCTCCGCAGACCACCACACTCGGTAGTCGATAGGTGCATCGCCTTGGAGCACGTCGGGCCCAAGAACAAGGCTTGGTCGCCCAGGCTCCTCACTTCTTTCCACTTGTACCAGCAATGTGGAGTCGCCGCTTTGTTGACGTCGGCATCAACCAGCTCGAAAACTAAGAAAAAGGGACCCCTGACGTTGCGCGAGCACAGCCGTGGCTCCCATCGCAAAGCCGCATTAGTCCAAGCCGACCTCGAACTTGACGATTTGCTTGGTACTGTACATGACATGATGCAATAAAGATCACCATCGCAGAAGGCAATATCCATGACCTCCCTTGTACTAAATGTCCGAGTTAGCAAGCCCGCGGATCGCAACTCCATACTTATCGGTGATGGCGGCGAGGATACAACCGCTCAAGGTGGGCGGCTCGGAGAATATTACCTTTTGCGGGACAAACGGGTCACGGGCGCACCGCGTCCTCTGCGTTGGGGAGAGCGCCACCTCGGCATCGGAGAAAAGGTTGACGATCCTTAGATGTTCGTCCAAGAAGGCAGCCCAGCCACCTCCGTGGCCGCCGACGGCGTCGGTGGGGAACGTGAAGCGCGGCAGGACGGCGCCGTCCGCGGGGCCGTACACGTGCTTCTCCTTGTCGCGGCCGCTCGGGTCGAGGATCAGCCATGGGAGACGTGGCGGGTGCGTCACGACGGCTCGCCACGACGCGCACACGGCGGCGAAGCGGACGCGCTCGGCCGGGCCGGCGAGCCTGGCGTAGACCGTGCGGAGGAGATCGTCGGGGAGCGCTGACAACCGCCGCTTCTCCGCTGCCGAGGTTGCCATCTCCTTTCTCGGCACGATCGTTATCGCAGATACGGATTCTTTTTTATTTGGACGAATTGGATGAGACGAGATGACGGTGCAAGTGCCAAACCTAACGGGTCACGATCCGTGTACTTGTCTCTGGGCCCATGGGCCCATGTAGGCCAGCCCACTGCTTCATTGCCAAGGTTTCCTATGAAATCACTAATTGATAGTATTCCTTCCAAAGATCAATTCCATCTTCCCAAGTTGTGACAAGTTGCCCAGATGCAATGCCTCACTTATCACAACATGAAAGTTTTCTCTTTTTTCGTATATCCACTTATTCAAATCGTTTTATCTCTTAAATTGTGCATCCAAATTTTAAACCGTGCGTCGAGATCTTTAAAACTAGATCCCATGTTGATAGGTTTTGGCGGATTTTTTTAACAAACAAACAGGACGAGAAAACCGGACCGGAGCATGTTTTTTTCCTTTCCGAAATCCGTTTCCGAGAGGCACGGCCGTGCATCTCGTGAAAGCAAAACCGTGCCTCTCACAAAAAAAAGAGAACACATTTTTTTCCGTTTTTGAGAGGCACGGTCGTGCATCTCATGGAAGCAAAACCGTGCCTCTCACCGAAGAAAAAAGAAGAGAGAAAACACTTTTTTTCGTTTTCGAGAGGCACGGCCGTGCCTCTCGCGAAAGCAACCGTGCCTCACACGGAAGCAAAACTATGCCTCTCACGGAAGAAAAAAAAATAAAACACATTTTGTTTTTTCGCGCAACTTTTTTTATTCTTTCGTAATTTTTTTTCTAAAATCTAAGAATGACCGGTGGAAAATCAAAGACCCGAAAAAACACGAAAAAGCCGTCTAAAAAGTCAAAACTTGTGCGGAATTTTTTTTTGGAGGGAGCGTCCAGAGCGCGGTACATGGCAGCGACTGAGAGGCCTCTCCAAGTGATCGTTGGGAGGCTCCCGAAGAAGGGACCTCCTATTTGTCGAAGAGGCGTCCCAGATGTGAATCGAACTAACGCCCTACGGTATAGAGGACAGCGCACCTAGCCAGTACGACCAGCTGACCCTAGTGGTATAACTGCAACACGCTACGTAAAGAAATGCAAGGCAACGACAAAATTTAGAGAGCAGCTTGCTAAAAAAGTAGCCAAAACGTGTGTGTATAGGATAGAACCCACGGCTTCCAGTGACTGAGCCATGTCGTTAGCCACTGTGTTCATAGACTTGTTTTTCTAAAAATGACAACCCAATTTATATAAACTATAGATGGAGAAAAAAATAAACTTTTTAAAATTTTAAAGGTTGTTTCCTTTTTCACAAACGTCAATATATTTAGAAAAACGAACATTTTCAAAATTTGCTAACAAATTTTTTATAACTCAAAAAAAATTGTAAAAAAGGGAACAATATTGAAAACGACAACGTTTTTCAAACTATGAACAACTTTTTCAATATGCAAACATTTTCTAAAACAGGATTTTTTTTGAAAAACACCCCACAATTATGAACATTTTTTTGAAACACGACTATTTTATGAAATTTTCCTCAACATTTTTTAAATTTGCGAACAAATTATGAACACATAAATTTTGTTGAATTTGTGAACAAACTATGAAAGCAGAAACATTTTTTGAATAAACAAGCATTTCTTTCAAAACAAAAACATTTTATGAAATTACCCAAACAAATTATGTTCTCATTCTCACAAATGTCAATATATTTAGACAAACAAACATTTTCGAAATTTGCTAACAAACTTTTCATAACTCAAACATTTTTGGTAAAAACGGGAACACTATTGAAAACAAGGACATTTTTCAAACTATGGACAACTTTTTCAATATGTGAACATTTTTTAAAACAGGAACAAATTTGAAAAACGCCCCACAATTATGAACTTTTTTTATAACACAACAATTTTATGAAATTTTCCCGTTTTTAAATTTGTGAACAAATTATGAACACATGAGTTTTGTTGAATTTGTGAACAAATTATGAAAACAGAAATAGTATTTGAATAAATAAACAATTTTTTCAAATCGTGAACATTTTTACCCAAACATTTTTTTAATTTTGGAAAAGAGATTTCTTTTTTGGTTCGAAAATAGGAATTGTTTTTAAAATCTGCGAACATTTTTCAATTTATGAAAAATTGAAAATTTCATCATTTTGCATAATTTAAGTATTGTTTAATTTTTGAACATTTTTTAAAGAATTGAACAAATTTTGAAACAACTTAAAGTTTTTGGAATTTTCACAAACTTTGAAAACAAGAAACAATTCTGAAAAAATGAACAATTTTTGAAAAATACAAAAAAAATAAATTTTGGAAAAAATGTTGGAAAAAAATAAACGTGAAAAAGAAAAAAAGAAAATAAAAGAGAAGAGAAATAAACAAAAAATGAAAAGAGAAAAGAAAAAACAGGAAAAGGGAAAAAAGAATAAAGAACAAAGAGTAAAGAATAAAAACCGGTTCAGAAACCTTCTAGTATGTTCCCAAAACCGGCAAAACCCAGCTGAGAACCCTCTAGAAGGTTCCGAAAACCGGAACTGTAAGTACGATATAGATGGGCCGGTCCAAATTGATCGCTAGGTTAGCTCGCTTGTGCGATCTGCTTTGACGCAGAATGCGTCGAATAGATATTTCCCCCGAAGAAGCACTCGTTAACTAGTTGCTCTCTAAGCAAAGGCTATACGTCTCGCCATAAAAGGTGCGCGCATATGGGCCGACCCTTTAGCGCAGTTCGTTCGTATCCTTAGTTATTCTGCGTCGAATAGATATTTCCCCCGAAGAAGCACTCGTTAACTAGTTGCTCTCTAAGCAAAGGCTATACGTCTCGCCATAAAAGGTGCGCGCATATGGGCCGACCCTTTAGCGCAGTTCGTTCGTATCCTTAGTTCGCCGTTCGCCTTTCGCCGTTCGGTCCCGTCGATGTTTTTTTTTCCTACAAAAGAAAAAGTTCCCTGTAGTTCGCTCGTTTATATATCAATTTTTTGTTTCATTTACTGTTTTTATTGTCTTTCTTTTCTTTCTATGTTTTTATTGTTTCTTTCCGGTTTCCCCAGATTTTTTCTTCTCTTTCTTTCTTTATTTCTTCAATTTTCTTGGTTTCTTTCTTGGTTTTCTTCAGTTTCTTTCATATTTCATTGATTCTTCCTGGTTTTCATTTTTCAAATTTCTTTGCATTTTTATTTGGTTTCTGTAATTTTCTTTGTTTGTTCATCGATTTTCATCGGTTTATCTTTTCAGCACATGTCAACCTTTTCATGGTTTTCATGGTTCTCATTCTTTATCATTTTCCTTCTTTTATTCTTTGGTTTTATTTCTTTCTTTGTTTTCAATGTTTCTTTGTTTTCTTAGTTTCTTTATCGGCTTTCACTATTTTCCATTCTTTTTGTACTTGTTACTTTGGCTTCTTTTGTTTCTTTTTCGGTTTTCATTGTTGTTTGTTTTTCTTTGTTTTCTTTTGTTTTCATTATACATTTTTCGTGTATGTCAAGAATATTTTTTAATACATGTTTAACATTTTTGAAATACAAGTTTGACATTTTTTAAATACATGGTCAACATTTTTATACATATTTTTAATATTTTTAAATGCTTGATTAAATAAATTTCAAATGCAAGATTAACATTTTCCTAATACATGATCAACATTTTTATACTCATTTTACATTTCCAAATGCTTGACTAATAGTTTCCAAATACCAGATTAACATTTTTAGTACATGGTCAACATTTCTCTATACACGTCTTAACATTTTTCAAATGCTTGATTAAAATCGAAAAAGAAAAGGCTGATCAATGTAATATGGACATAAATAAAAGTGACTCCCTACTTTCCATATTATAGTGCACATAAGTTTGTCCAAAGTCAAACTCTGTAAACTTTGACCAAGCTTAATTATAGACAAGATTATCAGCATCTAGTACCAAGTCATTTGCAAGGAGGGACTACGTCGCGTTTTCTAGAGTAATGTCACGATCTCTAGTTTTTCATTATGCGCTTGATGAAAAAACAATCAAATAAGAAAAAAAAATCAGTATGAGCTAGATAACATGAAGTATTTCGAGGAGTTGCACAAAATGATAACCCTAAAACCTTTTGATGCATGTGACCGGAACACATTCCTCGTCACCATAACATCATTGTTGAAGGAGAAAGTAAAGAGCACGAGATGACAAAATATGAGAAGCAGAACCAAAACAAACTTGGCTGAACATCTGGAGGCAGTAAACATGTGGTGGCAAAACACACGTGGGAGGATGAGTTTGAGCACCACTCAACATGTAGTGCCCTACCATCATCAACGCTTCAATCCTTCTTGTAGAACACATGGGGACCGTGGATATTACCGCTCATCAAGAACTCCATTCATCATCTGGCAAACATTCCTTTTGTGTGTAGCATTGACAGTGTGAGTAGTAGATGTGGTTTTTGCGCAGACCATCACACTCGATGGTTGATAGGTGCATCACCTTCGAGCAAGTCGGGCCCAAGAACAAGGCTTAATCGTGCATGCTCTTCACTTCTTTCCACTTGTAATGTTAATGTGGAGTCGCTCTGCTGATGTCGGCATCAAGTCAACTAGATCGAAAACAAGGAAAGAAGGCCCACCGATGTTGCGCGAGCACAACCATGGCACCAGGTCCTCCTCACCACCATCACACGCTTGCCACGTAGCTTAACAATGTAAATGCCATGTGTGTTTGCCTGTTTGGATCGCCCTCGGCTCCCAAGTAAAGCTGATCCATGACCCACTGGTTATGCACATCCAACCATCAGGCATCACTTTTGAAAACCGCATTCGTCCATGCCGACCTTGAACTTGAAAATTTCCTTGGTACATGACATGATGCAATAAAGATTGCCTTTGTAAAATGCAATGTCCATGCCCTCCTTTCTACCAAATCTTTTTGATGTCCATGCACACTTGAGGCGGCCAAACCTGTTAATCATGACTTCATACTTACCAGTGAAAGCAGCGATGATACAACCACTCAATGAGGTATGATGCATGTATGAATCCAAGGTGGGGAAAATATTCGCTAAGGCAAAGTTTATTAGAGTTGTGTCGAAAATTTTGTACAAGGTAGGTTACAGTTAGACTCTGAGTTGTATGATGTGTCGACAGGGAATGACGTAGTGTCCTAATAGGACTCTTGTATCCTAGGCCTCTTATATAATGCGGCGGTAAACAGTGACCGATGACAACATAATAGCACCGGTATGCAGGGGGTGCCGGTGCCCGGTCTTGTGATGGTGTTGCGGGGAGGAGTGCCCATAATCATGACCCAGGGATGTACCCATGTTAATGAACCTTATTACCAAATCTCGGTGTCATACCTTGTGTGATTGTTTGGTCCTCGTATATTGACTACGCGCCTCCGATTATTCTAACAGAAAACACAAAAATGTGGAAATATACAAAAGTCTAAACCTGCACAAGCTGGATTACATTAATTTCTGCAAAGAGTTTCGTGAAGTGATTGGATATATGTGGTCTGGGACATATATACTTCTTGTCGTCACATGACTATCGAGGAAGAAAACCAAATAAGAAAATTGGAGAACTAGGAGTAGAACAAACTTTGCTAAAGATTTGGAGGCAAAAGCCACATCGGAGAATGAGTACCACCCTTCACGTAGTACCCTACCGATGTAATCCCGTCCACAAGGACGTTATCAATGCTTTCATGTTCCTTGTAGTACACATGATCATTGTTGGAGCTTGTAAAGAACTTCTCGAGGCCTTTAGGACCATTGCCCCGTCTTTTCTCTATGTAGCTGTTATGGTGAGAGTAGTAGATATAGTTTCTTTGAAGATCGCCATGCTCATCTGTCGTCGATAGGTGCATCGCCTTGGCGCAAGTTGGGCCTAGGAATAAAGCATGGCCACCGAGGCTTTTTATCTCTTTCCACTTATACGAGTGATGTGTCGTCGCTTCATCTGTACCAGCATCAACGAGCACAAACACCAAGAAAAAAGGCCCGCGGATGTTATGCGGCCTTGGCCACGGCCCCTTGATCCTCCTTACTGCCATCACAAGTTTTCCCCTTACCTCAAGAATGTATGTGGCATGCGGCTCCGATTTTCCCTCCATCAACATGTAGCGGTTTGGCATGGCCAGCCATTGGTTGGCCCCGAACGCCGCCACCCCGAACTCGGTTAATCTCGCCTCACACTTAACAAGTTGTTTGGTGTATCCCAAGAGGCAATAGAGATCGCCATTGCAGAAGGTGATATCCAAGACTACGTCCTCCTCGTATTTTCGCCTCGTCCATTCACGCTCCGGGTGGCCAGGCACGCAGATGGCGACGTCGCGCTCGTCGGTGATGGCAGCGAGGATGCAACTGCTCGAGGTGGGAGGCCCGGAGAAGATTATCTTCAACGGATGTAACTGGTTGCTGGTTCCCAACCGTGTAGGGGGGTCCTTCCATCTCACTCTAGAGGGCGCCCCGTCTGGATCTGGACCGGTGAATTGGTTCACGATCCTGGCCTTTTTCTGTTGTGTAGAAAGCAACACCTTGGCACCGGAGAAGAGGTTCACGATTCTAAGCGGGGCATCGGTCGGGACGACCCAGCCACCACCATAGCTGCCGACGAAGCGCTTGCCGATGGCCTCACTCGGAAACGGGATGGGCGGCAGTATGGTGTCATCTTTGAGGCTGTACACATGCTTGGCCTTGTCGGGGCTGCTTGGGTCTAGGATCAGCCATGGGAGACGTGACGGGAGCGTCAGCACGATGGCGCGCCACGATGTGCACACGGCGGCGAAGCGGGCGCCATCGACGGGGCCGGTAAGCTTGGCGTGCACCAGGCGGAGGAGATCGTCCGGGAGCATGGACCAGCCGCTCAGCAGCTGCTGCAAAGTTTCCTTGGATGCTGGCATCATGGTCCGGGAGCGTCAGGCTTGTTGATCCGATTGTAATCGACGGATTGTGCGGATTAGATGCTGGCGATTGACGGGGCGACTAGCCCGGCAGTAAAGGCCGGAGATATTTGTTTGATGCCATGCATGAATCTAAGTCGGATTCAGATTCGTGTCCTACTCGGACACCATAACAATAAATCAATAATACCTTCGTCTACGATGTCTTGATGCAGAGGGATTGTTGTGCGGTGGCGGCGGGCATATCGCCTGTAGCTACTGGGATCGTGGAAAAGTGGTGGCAACAACACATGAATGACCTCGATGGTGGTGCTACTTGAGCACCCAGTCTAGAGCTCCGGAGTGAAAGCCTTGGTCTCGCCCGTGTTGGGTATACCTGACAATGGCGATGTTTTTACATCGTTACCTTGTTGAAGGCATTGTTCGGAATGCTCGGACTGATTCTTCGGGGTGAAAACCTAGATTCTAGTCTTGGATGGCTGGATCCGGTGACGGTGACACTTGAGTGTCGCTCCCTTCCTTAAGGCGTTGCTGTTGAAGAACGTCGTCGTCCGCGTGGTGTCATGAGATTGTCGGTGCAGATATGGTCATTGTTATAGTTTGCCGATCGTGATCTGATCGCTTTGGGGCTTTTTTCTTTTTTCCTCGCCTACGCATAGCTTTGGTCTAGTATGACTTCGCTATTTGCCGGCGTGTTTTGTGTGCGCGCGTTGATGTTGGCTTTGTGCATCTTAACTATGCAGAGGCCGGGTGTGTACTCATTTGTTTGTATCCTCTTGATGCTTCACTTTGAGTCAATAAAATCCAGCCTTTATCGAAAAAAAAGTACAATACCTACTCGGATGATGATGGAAGTGCTTGTCCCTATGGACGTGTGGTGCTGTTGATCTGAGAAAGTAAGATAAAACTTAGTAACTGAACCGTCTATCCAAGTGGCGAGCGAATTCCGTTTCGGCCCTAGAGCGAACACGCGTGTACACTTTTTCGTCTCATCGTACTCCCTCCGTCCTTGAAAAAAAAGTGCACTTTTAACTTTGTTAGAAAGTCAATTTTTTTTATATTTGACCATATTTATACAATAATACATCAATATTTATGCCATTAAATTAGTAGCATTAGTCCCCTCAAAAAATAAATAAATAGTAGCATTAGATTCATGATAAAATATATTTTCTTTTTTTGGCATAACGTCTTGCCTCGGGGGCCAATGCCGCCGACAGACAAGTCCGGCCTCCCCTTCTCGTGCGGAGCGACACACGAAAGGGCGATTCACGGGTAGCTCAATGCCGCTCCATGACGCTGGTCCGGGGGTGCACCCGCGGTTCACCCGTCATGGACTGCGGATGTGGGTTGCCCGTGCGGGTGCCGGTCAGACAAATCAGGCAGCGGGGAGAGGCTCCGTGGCACGCCAACTGGAAAAGTACGGCGCGGAGGGCCTCTTCGCCCTCGAAGCCCTCCCCCCCTCCCCAGGAGGCAGGTACTCTAGCACTATTTATAGGAGTAATGTGTTTATTGTTTGCATGCTGAGATTAACTCGCCTTTTTTCGTTTGATAAGGTTGAACTCTCTAAGTCCTTTTCGAATAAGGGAAGATTTTCTTCCGATAAGCTATACATATCGTGATGTTTAGTACCATTGCCTGAGTTAAAAAATGTATGAGATGATGATTTATGCAAGTAATGGAGCATGATCAAATATGTGATGATATATGTCTCCCACCAACTTGGTTTTAATTGATTAGAGAAGGAAATAGCTATATATGTTAGCCCATTTTAATTCCATCTGATAAAATAAAATGCTTAAATATAAAGGTTGAGACATAAGTCAAATTAATTGAATAAATTAGAGGAAGTAGCAAGAGAAAGGAATTTTTCTTGTAATTAATGAAAGATTTTTGTAAAGCCTGTAACAAGACATATGTTTAGCCTACATGTCACACAAAAAGAAATATGAGATGGGTGAATAAACTTGTTTCAAATCAAAGAGCAGAAAAGTGATGTTGAATATTCTCGATAAAAAGTAGAAGACCCCTTGCTATTTGCGCGGTTGAAATAAAAGATGGTTTAATGCATGAAGTTGTAGCTTGTTCACTAATGACTTAATATGTAAGCCTTCATGACCATTCTAATAGTGGAAATGCGCTATTGCCCGTCACAATCATTTACCTTATACTCCTTCCATACCGGTGCATTAGTCATCTTAGAGCATGGTTAATAGTATAGCCAATAACCGGCTATAGGGAGTTGTCATGTCACATATAGTCAACATGTATAGTAGCTAGTTGCGGAGTAGTACTACTTTATTAATGCATGGTCCATCATACAACTCGCACAATGCTCCTGGGAATCCTTGCTGCAGCCGGATGTTAATCTACAGCCCGCTTCCCTTCTCTCTCTCTCTCTCTATACTTCTCTTTCATTGAACTCACCACAAATATAATTGTTTAATCCTTATAGCCTGATTGTAACTTATTATACTTGCTCTTAGGTTGTGCACCATGACCAAGGTGAAGGGGAAAACGAGATAATTTAATATTTATTTGCTGATCAATACCATTGCATGTAATTAACTGACCACTGCATGACGTGCTAGGTAGTCTCAAGTCATTGAAAGGATACACGCCTCACATCTCTTATTGGTTGATTCCTTCATTCATGTCAAGAAACAAGAAACGAGGTGGGAGTTGATGCACCACGCATAAGTGTTCGGGGATTATTTGATTTTCGTAATGTGCCTAATGCACCGGTACACAGGGAGTATGAGTTTTCATGATTTGTGATGGACACATACCTCTATGTGTATCCGCACCTTATAAAATCTAGATGAGCTTGTTCTTATAAGCTGCGGTATTTGTCCGGAGACGAGCATGTCTTAAAAGCTTGGGGGAGTTTATGAGTCCAAATTATGTGATGATTTTATGTTTTATTTTTTATTTTGTGCCTAGACGATATGCTCTGTTGGATTTTACCGCGTTGCACTTTTTTTTGAAGTATTTTGAAGTATTAAGGAAAGAACACTGGGAAAAGGTGATAAAATCACGTCAATCAAAACATGCTCATGTTGATGACCCTTCATTAAAGAGTTACTTGCCTGCCATGAAGGTGTCAGAGGCAGTAGTGCGACAAGCCTTTTACATGTCATTCTTTAGTCTAAATGTACTCAGTTAGTCAAGTATGAAAGGACGATCAGCATGTTTGGATGTAGGATATATATATATTCTCTAGTAACTAAAGGACGATCGTCATCTAATCATTGATTACATTGGGTGATAAAAAAACTATGTTGGGACTAGTGGCTGAACTTTTGATCTTCCATCCCTTTGATTTAAATTGGCATCTATTCCATCCACTCAAACTGAACATACATCACACTAGTCACTTGCGTGCAAGTTGCATCTTCCTATGCATCAAACTTGCAAATGTCATGAAATCCCATGTACTCATGCCGCACTATCTTGTGCTTCATGTTTAAGATACCGACTCCACCTGCAATTCAAAGTTGTTTTGGCCTTGATACGATGTGATGAGGTTGGTTGAAGTGAAGGGATTCATAAGAGAGAAACCGGTACCTAGAGGAATCACACCAATGAAGATCATGAAGGACAATACAAAGATGATAAATGATGCCCTTCCGAACCAGTTTATCAGTTTCCTTGCAACAAGCTGGCCAACGATTGCAGCAATGAATGCCACACATGTGAAAAAGAGAGCTGCACAAAAGACACTTTTTTTTAATAGTAATACACGGTTACCTTAGGAGGATCACAAAAAAAGAGACAATACCATATGGTATAGGGAACCGGTTCAGGAGGTAGTATTCTATGACGGCTATGGATGATGAAAACATCATTGCAAAGGTGGCTGTGGCACTTGAGACCTGCAACAGTTTAAGGAATACATACATGTCAAATATGTGATGAATATATGAAAAGTAAAGGGCATGACTCCATAGCAAACATTTGATATTTTCTTAACTAGTCCTATAGTAAACAAAGGAAAAAAAATGACCACATGAGTTGCAATAAGCACGTGTTGCAATTAACACTGAGATGATGTAAACAAGTGATACATTTGATAAACATTATGCCACAGAAACATATTGTCAACTGCATCGCTATGAATTACATAATTATCCACCACATCAGTGTCCTTGCCATGTTCATCGATGTCAACTACACCCTTGTCAACTACTTCTTTATCAAATGCACCATTGTCAATTGCATTTCTACCAACTACACCATTATCCATGGCACCGTCATCATAATTGTCCATCTCAATTGCATCGTTGCCAACCACACTATTTACTAGACTCTTATGCAGTAGATGTGCACTACTTAGCAAAATAAAACATAAATAGAATGCCATCAAATGGTTGCAAGTGAAAAAACATGATTGAAGCAATAAGTTATTGACATGAACAAATAAAAAATTCAACCTGCGGAGGAATACCAAGCTCCAAGAAAAGTGGCCCCATGATGACGCCCCCACCGAGGCCAAGAAGACCGCCGAGGACACCAGCAGTGAAACCAAAGAAGCATATCAATACTAGATGGGATTTTAGGCTAGTATGTGTATTTGCCCTTGATGATATCACCCTTTTTCCCTGCACCAAACCTACTGCTTGGTATATGGACACTCCAGCCGACACTGGGATCTGCTTACTTACCCAGTAGGAAAGAAGCTATGTTAATGTAACACATGATGATGGTAATATGATGAAGTGATGCTAGTATGTCAAATCTTAGTTCATATGATACACAATGGCAACAATAGGAGTATCTATTATTTCGTGGGTAATCATATTATGCCTGTCAAAAAATACAAATCAAAGGAACCTATATCCAAAAAGGATAATAGGAGAGAATTGTCTTTAAGCTATAATAGAAAATGGTTTTATTCATGCAGTTTAGTTAGTGGCATGAAATCATCCTTGAACACTGGAATCATCTAATAATTGTGAATCAATTTTTCATGCAACATGGTTGAATAATGAGGTGAAGAAAGGCTGAAAGTACCTGGAGTAGGCTAAAAACCCAATACAAAGTGGAGCAAGTTTCCACATAGTTCTGTAAGAAAGAAGTAACATAAGCCCAATTATAATGTCAGCGTTATGATTTACCTGGAAAGTAACTTTAACATAGGTATTTCTAGGGTTCCCAATAAACTATGCATTTTTGTGTGGATTATCGTCAAGTAATTTTTATTGATTTTTTGTATTGATTGCATTGTTTACAGAAAATCTATTGTTACTCAGAGAGGAGGAAAAATAAGAGAGAAACCATTCATCTCATGAAAGGATCAAATATAAATTGGGAAGTAGTATAAAACCCTTGGATGACAAAAATCTAGTATGTGATGAACTACTCTAATTGTCACTTTATTGTTCTCCAACCAATGGATAAAAGGTGAGATGTCCTACCATAGTTAATTACATTATATTTTGTGGATTAAAAAGCCAGAGTGATTTCCTTCATCTCATCTCTGTTTCCACAGCTCTCTTTCTAACAAGTTTGTGCAAATCTCACCGAGCTTAATTTTATTATCATATTCTAAGTGGTGAGATAGGGAAACCATAGCACAATAATGTGGAGTATCATGTGTTATATATAAAGATACATCCATACTATTCTCCTAATTTCAACGAAATATGCCACTTCTTTAAACACAGACAAATAGCCTTTTCATTCTCAAGATTGCATGCATTTAATTACTAGTGCTTGTGTTTCCATATACACGGGGGGCATGCTGTGTATACAAATGACTGATCGAGTATGGTCTTTTTTCTTTTGTACTTCGACTTCAACCAAGAAGGTAGAGACTGAGAAGGTTACTACCACGATGATGTTGATGAATAAGCCATGTTACACTCCACTGACAAACTGAGGCTAACACAAAGACTTCTACCCTTTACTATTTCCAGTATGTTCTCTGGATGTTAGTGGACAAGAAATCTATCAATTGTAACTGTGCGGCTATTATAATTAAAATATGTAATAAATCTCGTGATGCATGTAGTGGTACCAATTTTACCGTGTTTATGCACTTGATTCTAAGCCGGTGTGGATATACACAAAAGAAAAAAAAACATCGGTCTCTCACAACATTTCTGAATATAAAATACCCATTTGCAGATTAAGGTTGCTTACTCATCTACCTTTCTTAAGAAGTTGCTCCCTACTACTCCCTATTCTCTCATTATGCACACTGTCCACATCAGCTATGTCATTTCTCTTGACATGCAGCCTATCCACCTCACTAAGTGTGCCACATCATCATTTTCATGTTAATAATTAAGTTTCCCTGAACAAATTATCAAAGACCACATTCTCTCCGGGTGGAAACAAACCGATGGGGGGATTAACTCCGACGAGGCATGCGAGTGGTCCATGGGCCAGCTGCCTTTTTCCCTCCCGCATGCAACTTCTGTTTCCAAACGCCCCATCGTTTCTACTATCTTCAAGTGTTCTGTCTTCTCATCTTTCTCAGGCCCTGCTTTTCCTTGGTCTTGATCATTGATTCTAGCAGTGCGTCAAACCTGCGTGCACGCCATGCGTCCTCTGGCTCAGCCCATGCAGGTACGAGACACAACCTGCTTGGTGCAGGTCCAAGCCGCATCCATCACTCCACTAGGTAGCTTGCTCGCCACATCGTCATGATGGAGTTGTTTGACATGCGTGTGAGCTCCCTGCTCATGTCCATGGTTGCCCTGCGCAACAGCAATTTCTGCCGACTCGCCGTGCTGATGACGTCGTGAGCTCGGCAACGCGAAGTCACAGACGGGGCATAATTGTTAGATAGTAAGTGCCTAAGTAGGATGATCTGTTAACGTGTGATGGCTGTTAAAGGCTGGGATGCTGCTCTCGAACTTGAGTACGAGTACGTGTTGGCGACGTCGCCAGAGTGATGGAAACACAGCGGGTGGAGAGGTCGAGGCAGAAGTAGACGAGGGGCATTCCCTTGCACATAGCAACCGCATCATTGTGCAGACCTTTTCAATGGCGTCTGAATGGACACATAAGGTATTTTTTTTCTAACATGAACGCATCAGGTATCTTGGTGGCTCCTCTGTACTGTCCCTCACTCATCTTAATTATAGGCGCACGATTTATTGGGTTTTCTGTTTTTCAGTGATGGAAATCATGATGACGCCATACATGGGTACACCGAATATATCACGGGAGCCTAAAAAACCAATGACAAATCTCCCTCACCCATCTTCTATGAACGTTAGGTATCCTTCAAATTACTCATTAAATTTACCTCAAGCTGAACGTTTTTAGATTTGAAATCCACTTCCTTTTAGATTTGCAATGCTGTAGGTGTCTGAAGTATTTTGCTGCTGCCTAATTAGTGTTTTGCACTGTTGTATAAACGGTACAATTACATACCAGCATATCACACAAAATCAGACAAAAGTTCCGCTGCAACGCGTGGGGTATCTTCTAGTATTCTAAATAATGAGATAGGAAAAGCAGAGCACAATACTGCGGATTATCATGTGTTATATATAAAACCTAATGGAGGGTGACATGTCTAAGTAAAGCAACAGATCATTAAAAATTTAGGGTACACCAAATAATTAGTTTCTCACCATGGCGACTTGAAGTGTAAGGATTGCTGCCCAAACAAAGATAAGGAGTCCAAACTCCTTCCAGTAAATGTTCTTCCAAATGGATAACTACAACAACAACCGAACTCTAGTCTTAGAGTCTTACACATAGTGCTTGAGAAGATTTCATGGTTTTCAGTTCACCGCTTCATCTGTGGGGGGTCTTGTCTCTACTATGTCATCGGATCCGGTAGGCGGTGTGTACTCAATTCCATCACCTAGGAAATCAAGAAAATATAAATGGTAGTTCTATGTATTTTATGAACGCTGACTTATAGGTTTATTGATGTTACTGGATTGCTTTGATTTTTTCGCTGCCGCCTCCTGAAATGTTACAGAAAATTAAGAAGCTTATCAACATCCTTAACGATTTGTACTGTGGAAAAAATGTAAAGGAACAATGGTACTAGCGAGAGGATGCTGAAGAGAAGTAGTACCCTTATTAGTAGTGCTTCTTTCTTCCATGTTTCAACACCCTTCATAAAAGCTTTAGTTGAAGTAACTGGAATTCAAGTTTGGAAAGCATTCTGGAGTCAGCTACAAGCTAGATGGGGTAAATTTTGGGCGCAGTTTCAGGGTAGATCCGAGAACCTAGAGAAAGGATGATGAAGAGAACCGTGACAAGCCAGTCGGGGAATATCACATTGCAAATAACCCCAATGCTGACCCCCATCATGAGCATCGGTTGTATGAGCAGGGCTAGATCATAGTCTATCATTGGCATGTTGAAAGTTGGGTGTTTCAGCTTGAGGTTGCAGTACACGGTTGAAACAGCAGCTCCCGTGATCATACCCGCGGAAGAGATTCCGAGAAACAATCACAAAAGTAGTGTATTTTTGTGTATTATGATATATATGCTAAAAGTAAATCCGTGTCTAATTTTTGTGTGGGGAAAATCCATGTTTAATTAACGAATGGAATACTTGAGATGTATTCCACAGTTAAATTATAGAAGGGAATCTATCGGATTTATTTTGATCTAACTGCTACGGCAATCTACTACCCGGCAGAGTTGTAAGACATTAAATGGTCATTTTGACCTTCTCAATACTAAATTTCCACTTGAGTTCGTTCAAAGGGTATTTTGGGGCAGATGTTTCTAAATTAAGTTTGGAGAACATCTCAAACCATAACTAAAGGCTATTGCCGCCGTTCGTCAACACACGACTTGCTACAGACTATGAAGTAATTTTTTTGAACGTTAGATTATTGTGGTGGAAATGTACCATTAATTTTGCCATTAAAAATGTTTTCATAGTACAAAATTTTATAGATATAAGTTGAAAAGTAATGTTCAAAGGTACATGATGTAAATCATGCAAGTCCCTAAAACATCATCTATAGAAAGGACTTTACATCATCTATTTACAAACGGAGTTAATAATAAATAATGGCACAATATGTAGAAGAGCACCGTAAATGACAGATGTGCAGAGACTAGTTGCAAATGTTACAACCTAAACGCAAAATCAAGAACAATAATACTTATGTGTTGTAAAGTAAAAATGAACTGCATCCTCACATTTTGACATCGGAGTAGATCCCACCTCCACCTAGCCCGCCAATGCTGCCAAGCGCTGCCGCGAAGAATCCAATGACTGACCCCGCGCAGTTCGCCATCCAGCATTCAAGGGCTAAGTACAAGAAAATCCAACAAAACACACCAAATTAACACGGCACATATCAATTACTAGTGAGTCATGCGCCCGAGAGTAAGCCCAGAACGGGCCACGACGTCAAGAATTTGTCCATTTTTAGCTACAACACAAATTCTCCTGGAAAAATGAGTACTGACATATAGTTGAACAAACTGTGCAAATACAGCTTGAATGATATTAATAAAACAACCGAAGGAAGAAGGGCTTTCTAATCTCTATGGATCGTTACCGGCCAGACGTGTTGATGGGTGGTTCCGTCCAAGCTGGCCAGCTTTTGCAGGGAGCTCGCTTCGTCCGGCGCTGCTGCAACGGTGCCGGAGATGGAGAGGCCTGTGTCAGTAGCGCCAACGGCTGTGGTGGCCACAATGTACGTTATGGTCAGTACCGCGACCGCGTGCCATTTCCTTCCCATTTCACGCCCCTCCTGGAAATCCCAAAGGAAGAAGGTGCCAGTCCCTGACTTTGTTGATGGTTTCCTCAGAATGTTTGCGTGTGCAAGGAGCAAGATAGAAAGGCGGTTTCGCGTGCCTTTTGAAGGGAGAGCGTGGAGCGTGTGGAGCTGCATGAACTTAGCTACTAACAGAAGACTTGGATTATATTAATTAATACCACGTCTAGGCACACACTGCCAGATAGAAGATTTCCACAGCTTGCTTTTTTTTGGGAGGGGGAAATTCCACAGCTTGCTCGAAGCATGGGATACATGTACATCGTCCACCTGCTCTATATAATATTACAACAACAACAACAACAAAGCCTTTAGTCTCAAACAAGTTGGGGTAGGCTAGAGGTGAAACCCATAAGATCTCGCAACCAGCTCATGACTCTGGCACATGAATAGCAAGCTTCCACGCATCCCTGTCCATAGCTAGCTCTTTCGTGATCTGCCCTATATAATATTAATATAATAGAAAAGTACATCGTCCAGCTACCGGTTGGAGGAATGCCAGATTTTGCTAGTTTATGGGCTACCACTTTACAAGATCTTATAGTATCTTTTTTTCTTGACGTGTGATCTTATAGTATCTTACACCATTTTTTTGGAAAGGCCAGGCATAAATTAAAATAGCACACAGTTTTGAAACACCATTACATAACCGATAAAACATAGGGAAATGCTTGCCTTGAATCGATCGATTCCACGCGAGCGTCTTCCGCCTCCGTGGTTGCCGGATCTGTTCTTGATCTGACGGCCAGGAGCCAACCTTGGCCTGTCATGTGGGTTGATCAGATGGCAATCTGTAGCTTCATCCAATAGTGAGGGAGGCGGTCGAACTATAAAATTTCGGAAATGTTAACGCCCACACGTGTGGGCATTGATTATCTCGATCACACGCATTCATCACCGTCCAGTACTATATGCACGAATCTTGGCACAATTTGGCTGATTTTTTGTGCCACGTAGGACAAGGCGTGTGTGTGGTGTGTGACATAGTTCGTCCACACATCTGTTTTACCACACGGAGGGGCCGATGTGTGGGCGTTTAGCAGTTCACCCACACACCAGTTTTCAGTCACGCACAAGGACTGGTGTGTGGGCATTTGCCATCTCGCCCACACGCCCGTCTCCTCTCCCACACCCCAGCTGCTAGTTGCCATGTGTTTTTGCAGCACACATGGCAACTGCCCCTAGTGTGCTTTATAAGCAGGTGGCAACTCTCTTTTTTTACCCAAGTTGCCATGTGCTTTTGCAGGGTACACGGCAACTGCCTAGTGTGCACGTAAGCAGATGGCAATTCTCTTTTACCGAGTTGCCATGTGTTTTTGTATGGTACATGGCAACTGCCCCAACGTGCACGTACA
The DNA here is from genome assembly GCF_018294505.1 of Triticum aestivum. Classification (NCBI taxonomy): domain Eukaryota; kingdom Viridiplantae; phylum Streptophyta; class Magnoliopsida; order Poales; family Poaceae; genus Triticum; species Triticum aestivum. The sequence continues at coordinate 835,338,771 of NC_057801.1, read as the reverse complement.
TGGCAACTGCCCTAACGTGCACGTTAGCAGATGGCAACTCTTCCTTTTTACATGGCAACTGCCCTAGCATGCTTGTGAGCACATGGCAACTCTCTCAACTGCCTAGTGTTAGTATGTGGCAACTCCTAAAATTATGAAATCATGGCAACTACATTAGATCAGACCATACATGGCAACTGCAGTTGAGCAACCATGGCAACTGCAGTTGTCCGACATGGCAACCGTAGTTCAGCGACATGGCAACTGCAGTTAAACGAACATGGACGAGGGTCTGGACCATGGCAACTGTGGACGCGCGGTGGGCGTCACGCGTCGCGTGCGGGACCAGGAGGGTACGAGGCCTGACATACGGACGTGTGGGCGTTATCAACTTCGCCCACACGCACGCGTGTGAGAGGGTTCGGGAGGGAAAAAAGATGTGTGTGAGCATTAGTTATTTTGCCCACACGTAGGTGTGTGGGCTGGTTGCTGTCCATGCCACACGAGGCGTGAGGCACAACTACCCGATACACCACACGTGTGGCAGTTATCGGGACCCTAAAATTTTACGGAAACACTAACGCCCACACGTGTGGCACTATTGCAACTCGTCCACACGCGTGGATCACCGTCCAGCTAAGTTCGCACGAATCTTAACACACCGAGGCAGTTTTCGCGTGCCACGTAGGACAAGCCTGATGTGTGGGAGTTTTGGCAGCTCGCCCGCACGCTGGTTTCTCGCACTGATCTTTTGGTTCATGTTCGGGCCGAACAACGCGCTACCACACAAATCTTATCCACTCCCCCATCCACTCCTCCCGCGGGTTCACTCTCTCCCCTTCCTCTCGAGCTCGTGCGACGGAATCTTCAGAGACCACGGCGAGAGGAGCTCGTGCCGGTGGCTGCGTCGGTGGCCTACTCAGACCCCGCGACGGAGGAGCTGCTCATGGACGCGCGCGCGGCTCTCCCAAGCGCTCCTGCTCAGCGGCTCCGGCGACGCGCGCGCTGGCGGTGAGGAGCGGCAGGAAGGAGATGTGGCGATGCGTTCGACAACGATGGCCACCCCTGCTACTGTCCTCGGTGCTGGCGCTCGTTCCCTGCCTGCGACGACGGCGCCGCCAGGAACGGCGCCCTCCGCTCTTCCCCACCATTCTCGCTTGATCTGGTGGCAAGGGTGCTCAGGAGCGATTCGTCGGCGGCGGGGGAGGTGGAGCTCGACAAGGAGGTGAGCGAGGTCGTGCGTCTGTCAGGAAGATGGTCACCGGGAGGTGTAGGGGTCCGAGGGAGAGGCCACGGAGGTGAGCAGAGGTTGATGACGAGCTGCCGTGCTTCACCATCGGCATGAGGCGCAACTGGGCCAGGAGGTGGACGATGCCCTGCTACTTGCAGCGGAGCTGCTCATCGGCGTGGACGCCGTCTTCTTCGTGTGTGTCGCTGATGGGGAACTGCTCGCCGGATTTTGTCGCGAGCTCAGGTATTCCGCTGTTTCCCAGTAGCCATCTAATCTTTTCCTCATTTGCCATGGCCGCCAGCTCGAGTTCTTCTACGGGCGTAGGACGAGCACGATCCCGCTACGTTTCATATTGCAATCTTAGATATTGGTTTTACAATTTTTGCATGGATAATCTGTAGTTGCCACGCACATTCCCGGTATGCCGTGATGAAAAGCATGATATGCACACCTACTGCATTTCTTGCCATGTTTTTTTCTTAGAAAGAACATGGTTTCGGGAAGAAACAAGTGAACTACATTGAACATGGCAAAAAAAACATGGCCGTTTTTTAATATGAGTAGTTGCCATGGATATGACATTTTTGCCATGGCAAAGAACATGGCAGTTTTTTGATACTAGTAGTTGCCATGGATAAATGCTTTGAGTTTTTGCCATGGCAAAATTCTGGTTCAATTGCCATGGCAGAATTTTTTGGAATTCATCCCATGACAAATTTGTATGACATCATCTGACTAAGCTAATAGAGCATGGCAACTTAATTTCATGGACCATGCCAATTTTTTTATTTGCAAATTTAATCTTTTTCTAGATAATATGGCAACTCTAGTGTTTACAACATGGCAATTTAACTTTTTTTTATTTTGGACCACGATTGCCATGGCAACATGAAAACTTTAATTAAAAATAACATGGATTTTTTTAATGAACTCGCCATGGCAATTCTTTGTTCATAATTTGTTACTTTTCTACATGCAGACATTGGTCATGACATTTTTGCCATGGCAACTTTCTTAACCATGGCAAAGAAATCTTCATCGTCATGGCATATTTTTTATTTGAACCATGTTAAATTCATACTTCATATATGGCAAATTTATTTATTAAGGGGCATGGCAATTGTAGTTTATTGGGCATGGCAAATTAATGCTTCATAACATGGCAAATGTAGTCTTGGCAAATGTAGTCCTTTTAATTTCGCAGCCCATGGTAAATTTAATTTGTACTCCATGGCAAATTAACTATACAACCCCATGACAATATCTGAACTAGTTTACCATGACCAAAACGTAATTCTTTCCCATAGAGCATGGCAGTTCTTTTTTTATGAAGCATGACAAATTTTAGTTAAATGGAATAGATTTGCCATACTACATGGCAATTTTTTCCCTTGGACAATGGAAATTTTGTTTTCAAAAACCATGGCAAATTTCAGTTAAACGAAATAGATTTTTTGGATGCTACATGGCAATTCTCCCCCCTAGAGCATGGCAATTCGTTTTTTTACGAAGCATGGCAAATTTTAGTTAAATGGAATAGATTTGCCATACTACATGGCAATTTTTTTCCTTCGGCAATGGAAATTTTGTTTTCAAAAACCAAGATTTCAGTTAAGTGGAACAGATTTGCCATGCTACATGGCAATTCTTTCCCTATAGCATGGCGATTCTTTTTTTTATGAAGCATGGCAAATTTCAGTTAAATGGAATAGATTTGCCATACTACATGGCAATTTTTTCCCCTAGAGCATGGCAACTCTTTCTTTTTTACGAAGCATGGCAATTTAATTACACGCAAAATATGGCAAGTTTGGTAAAATACCATGGCAAATTTGAGCATGCTTTTGCCATGGCAATTATTACTCATTTTTGTATTATTTCACATTCTTGGCAAATTTTTATATTAGTATGGAAAATTTGATAAAAAAGACCACGGCAAATTATGATATGCATATTGCCATGGCAATTTTGATTTTCTTTTTCGTGTTGTTTCACATACATGGCGATTTAATAACAGAAAAAAGGTCAAGTTTTGATAAAATACCATGGAAAAATTAAAAATACTTTTGCCATGGCAATTTTTGATCACTTTTTTTATGTTATTTCACAATCATGGCAAAAAAAATTTATATATATAAGCATGGCAATTTTGACAAAAATTCCACGGCAAATTTTTATATGCATTTGCCATGACATCTTAAATTTCTTTTGTGTTGTTTGACATTCATGGCAATTTAATTACTCAAAAACTTAGAATCTTTTATAAAAATAACACGGCAAATTTGAATATGCATTTGGCATGGCAATTTTTTGATCATTTTCTTTGTATTAATTTTGTCAACGTTAAACCTTTTCAAATTCTCCCATGATCTTCTTTTATATTATTTCACAATCATGGCAAATTTTTTCAAATTCTCCCATAGCAAATTGTTCAAACTCTTATGTCATGGCAAATATGTTATTAGTTTTCATGACCAACACTTAAGTTAGCTCATGGCAAGTATGTTATTTTTTTGCCATGGCAAATTGTTCAAATTTTTGCCATGACAAAATCTTTAACTCCTTTTCTCATTGCTTCTACGCATTATTACATCGTAATTATAGATATTGAGAGACGTGTATGATCGTTTCCATGTTCTTATAGCAAATGCATTCTGTTTTGGATTGGGCCATGGCAAAAGAATTGTATCCACCATTAAAACATGGCATTTTCTATTGAAATGCCATGGCAAATACCTGATATGAATCTGCCATGACAATTTGTCTACACTTTTTTGTGATCCAATTGTTCATTAAACATATGAACATGGAAACTAAAATCGTATGTACTTATGTTAAGTTTTATAGATGTTTTGTCGTGGCCAACTAAAGCATGTGTTGCCATGATGGCAACTTTTGTTTTTCGTGCCTTTTGTCATATGTATTACAAGGGTTTTGTTGCCATGGTTAATCTAGATGTTCTTTCGCCATGACATCTTTTGAACGTAGTTTTTTATCGATCATGACAAATCATACTCTAGGTGTTTTTTTTACCTACAACGCCCTGGCAACATCTTTTACCTATATTTTTTGCTACAAATTTTTTCTTTTCAATTTTTCATGGCAATTTTTAATTTACTTTTCATTGAAAAAATTACCATATTTGCCATGGCAATTTCTAACCTTTATATTCATGCCAATATAATCACTAATGGCAATTTTAATAAACATTTTTTCGTCATGAAATTGCCATGACTTTTTTTTCCTGTTTGGTTATCGCAAAAAAGTGTTTACACATGGCAATTTCTCGCTTTATAAGGTTGATTGCATTTTTTTCGTAGCATAGCAAAAAACTGGGCTTTTTTGTCAACGCCAAAAAATCTGGGCCTTTTCTTTTGTTTTCTTACTGGGCTTTTTCATTTTACAGGGAAACGAGATCTGGAGGCCGCTCGGTCGTGGGGGCTTCTCGTACGAGAACATTTGTTCTGGCGATCCCTCCTACCGCACGAATCGTTCGATGCATGGGGTTCTCCTGCCACACGTGTGGGTAGTTTTGATGTGCGCCCACACAGGGTTGTGTGGGCTGCCTGCTGGATATGCCACACAGGCTTGTGTGGGCGAGTGTCTATTGTGCCACACGTGTGGCAGTTATCGCGACCCAAATTTTATCCGCCGGCCGACGCGTTGTGTTCCCCTAAAACATAGCCTACGATAGATAAATAAACAGTACCGGCAATTTGGATGGATAGTTCAATAACTAAGTTTTATGTTACTTTCCCTCAAGAAACAGTTTCCCTAAACATAGCTATATGTTACTTTCTCAGATCAACAGCGCCACACCTCCAGCGTTCTTCTTATCGTAGGGACCCATACGGGCAAGCACCTCCATCATCATCCGAGTATGTTTTGTACGTACAGAAAGGTTATTTTTTCTTCTTTAATATCGTGTCCGAGTAGTATACAATATCAAAGTCCGATTCGATTCCTGCGTGGCATCAAACAAATAAAATATCTCCGGCCTTTACTGGCCTGCTCATCGCGACCTATTCGTGGTGGCGAGTACATCATCAACTACGCACAACCTATCGATCCAAGCAGCCTAGCTGGAACAGAACACGGATGGAGGGAACGACGCAGGCAGCCGCCGGTGACGATGCCGGCATCCAAGGGACCTCGGCGATGGCGGCAGCGGAGCGGTGGTCCATGCTCCCCGACGACCTCCTCCGCCTGGTCCAGGGCAGGCTGCCCGGCACGGTTGACTCCGCCCGCTTCACCGCCGTGTGCACCTCGTGGCGAGCCATCGGGTCGACGCTCCCGCCACGCCTTCCGTGGGTGATCCTTGACCCGAGCGGCGATGATGAGGCCAAGCACGTGTACTGCCTCGAAGACGGCAACATCCTACCCCCGATCCCGTTCCTGACCGAGGCCGTCGACAGGCACATCATTGGCAGCCACGGTGGTGGCTGGATCGTACCGTCCGATGCCCCGCTTACGATCATGAACCTCTTCTCTCGTGCAGGGGTGACCCTTTGTGCACATCAAAGGAAGATTAGGATCGTGAGCCAGTTCACCAGTACCGGGGTAACACCATCTACGGTGCAAAGGTCAGCCCCCGATGCGCACGATGGCACGGACGACAAGTTAATTCCGGTGAAGATGATATTCTCCGAGCCACCCACCTTTAGCAGTTGCATCCTTGCCGCCATCACCAACGAGCATGACGTCGCGATCTGCGGGCTTGGCCACCCGGAGCGTGGATGGACAAGGCGAAGATTCGACGGCGACAAGGTCGTGGATATCACATTCTGCGATGGCCATCTATATTGCCTCGTGGAACCTAGCAAACAACTTGTCAAGTGTGAGGTCAGCTTGACTGCATATGGTGTGGCGGGGCTTGGAGCTGTCCACTGGTTGGCCAAGCACAACCAACCATTAACGTCTGAGACGGATGCCATGTACATTCTTGAGCTGCGTGGCAAGGTTGTGATGGTGGTGAGAAGAACGGGGAGCGAAAAATCCTGGCCATGCGAGCCTTATTTCTTGGTGTTAGAACTCGTTGATGCTGATACAGAAAGAGTGGGGACGTGTCACTCGCACAAGTGGGAAGAGGTGAGAAGCCTAGGCAACTACGCCTTGTTCTTAGGGCCGACGTCTGCCAAGGCGATGCACATGTCGATGGGTGAGCGAGACTGCCCACGAAGAAACCACATCTACTACATTCACAATCAATACTACAAACAGACAAGTCTGGTGCCTAAAGATGCCAATGAGTTCTTTACGAGTTTGAACAAATATGGTAACCGTTCCCATGTGTACTACAAGAAAGTATACAATGACAATGACGTGAATGACATTACGTCGGTAGAGTACTATGTATTTGGCAGTGGAGACCCTCCCATGTGGCTTTTGCCTCTAGATCTTTAGCCAAGTTCTCTTGTTTTGGTGTTAGTTCTCCTATTTATATCCTGTGCTCTTTGTTTTCTTTCTCAACAATTATGTTACCATGAAAAGAATCCACTCAGAGGTTCTAGATTATCACCTTACGCAACTCTTTGCACAAATTTATGTTATCCAACCTGTACATGTTTGGTCTTTTGTCATTTTTTTAAGTCTCGATTTTTAATTATGTGCAAGTCAAGAGCCCCTTCCTTTGTTTTCAGTTTTTTTTATCTATAGATCTAATATAAATTTAAATCATAATAACTTAATTTTAATTCTGAAGTTCCTTACCACACAGACATGTCAAGGAAGACGAAAACAATGATAGGGGTGTGAATGAGATTACGTGGGTAGACTACTATGTATATGGCGGTGGACATCCTCCCATGTGTTATTGCCTCCTGATCATTAGCCAAGTTCTCTTGATTTGGTGTTAGTTTTCCTATTTTATATCTTGTGCTGTTCGGTTTATTTCTCAACAACTATGTTACCACGAAAAGTATCCACTCGACGGTTTTAGGTTATCACCTCACGCAACTCTTTGCAGAAAGTTATGTTATCCAGCCTGTACATGTTTGTTCTTTTGTAAAAATTTCAAATCTCTGTTTATTTCTTCTGTACAGGACACACTAGTAGAAAACAGGGCTTTCTTTCGGGCCAGACAAACCCATTAGTCTCGGTTCAGTCACGAACCGGGACCCATGGGGGCATTGGTCCCGTTTCGTGAGGCCAGGGGGCCTACCGGG